>NC_048221.1:15848743-15863208 GCF_002007445.2 Ailuropoda melanoleuca
GGGGAGGGGGGAGGCTGTGAGCGGCTGGGCAGAGGCTTTAGGGGACGCCCTTCTGACTGGGAGCTGGCTTTTTCCCTTCCAACTGTCCCAGCAGACCTGGATTCACGGGGTGACACGGCCCTGCTCACAGCGCTGGGGTGGGAGACGCAGCCCCCAACCCTAGGGTCCCTAGTCTGATGGGAGGGCACAGCCCCAGATTTCAGGAACATGAGTCTGGTCGGGGAGACTCACCCTGATCATAAGGATTCCTGGTCTGACTGGGGATAGAGCTTTGCTCAGCCCTTACGTCTTGCCTTTGGTCTAATGGGGTTCGGGGAGGGGTGGGGGAGGCATAAGTCCTTGGCATCCGTGACCTCTAGTCTGATAGGGGTATCTAGTCCCTAATCTCAGGGTCTGCTGGAGGAAAAAGCTTCTGTTTCAAGAAAGCCTTCAGGGTCCCCTGCCTGATGGGGGAGACATAGCCTTGGGAAGGAGGTGAGGGCTTTTCCAAGCTGGAGGAAGCCAAGGAGACCCTTTATAGAGCAGCCATGTGTTGAGTGCAGCTCCCTGTGGAGCGCTTGGCCCTGGAGGGGAGGTGCAGGCAGGGCAGGACCCAGGCCTCTGGGGTCTTACTTTGTCCCGGGTGATAACGGAGAGCCCGGAGAGCCGGCAAGGTCTCTGAGCAGGGGAGAGTCGTGGATGAGTCCTGGTAGGGAAGGAGGAGTATAAATTGGAAGAGGGCACATAGTTGGGAGAGCTGGGGGAGCTGCTGAATAACCCAGCAAGAGGTAAGGAGGGTGGCTGGGGTGGTTGGCCAGGAGCTTGCCCAGGACCTGGTAGGGCTGGGAGGGGAAGAGGGGGGGCCATTGCAGCCTCCCGGTCCTCTCTGTCCCCCATTCCTGCTGAGCAATGAAGGGGAGTCAAAGTGGCAGACCAGAATCAGAATTCTGGCACACGAGGCCAGAGGGAGAAGGCCCAGGAGGCAGGGCCAGGGAGAAGCAGAGTTCAGAGCCTGTGCAAGGAACAGAGAGGAGAAGGCAGCGAGACAGAAGGGCAAGAGACAGCAAGGTGCCCAGGAGAGCCCTTGAGGGCAGGTACCAGGGGACAGGATGGGAGAGGGAGGACAAGAGTCTTATCCTGAGGACCTAATAGGACACAGTCCCGAACCTGAAGGTCCAAGAGACAAGAAGACAGAGCCCTGTACCCCGATATTATCCCGTCTGTGCTGCTGACCAGAGGATGTGATCAAAAGGCTGGGCTGGAGTCAGATGTCAGCTCCAGTGTCCCTGTAAGGGGAGCCAGGCTGGCTTGAGCCCCACAGAGTGTACCTGGGCCCCTATTGGCTGCCCTGAGGCCTCAGGTGCAGAAACTGAGCTGGCCTGGGTGTGGCAGAAGGCTGAGGGTGGGGATCATGTCAGTTCTGAGCCAAGTACTCTTCCCCTTAGCCCCCAGGAGCACATCTTCTCCCTGCTCATCAAGGGAAATTACCTTTGGAGTCCATCTGCCTGCCATCTGCCTACAGCCTAAGCAAGGGCCTGGCTGAGCCCAGGGGATCCAGGGAAGCACCAGAAGGATGGGTAGGGCTAGCATCCACAGCTCCACCCAAGACAGCCTCTAAGGGCATCATTCTCCATCTGATGGAGGCCGGGGCTCCCAAGCTTTAGAGTTTAGACCTCCAGCAGTGCCCACCACACAGATGCCCGACTCTTACCTGTTACCCTCTACCCAAGATCCCTATTGGGGTGAGATCATAAGCTCAATTGCACCCGGAACAAGGCTAGAAGGAGAAGGTGTCAGAAGTGGGCTCTCAGCTGCCTGGGCTCAGAATCTGAGATCTCTTCTCTGGACCTGAGCGTCTTCCAGCCATACAGCCCAGCCGGACCGAGCACACGGAGCCTTAGGATCGGGAACCCCGCCACTGCCCAGACCCTGGCCCTCACTCTACAGACATGTGTCTGCCCACACATGTGTACTCCAACCACACGTATACCCTGCACCCACAAATATGTGCCCAGCCCCCCACACATGTGCCCTGAACCCACAGATGTGCCCGATCCCACACACATGTTCCTTGACCCCACATACATGTGCCTGACCCTGCAAATGGATCCAGGCCCCTGGGATGACGCTGAGGAGGGGTATCTTCTCGTCATGTTACCATTCTGATTGGGTAGAGAGAGCTTCCCAGAGAGCCCTGGAACCGCCCCCACTCAAGGTACAGACAGAGAAATTGAGGCCTGGAGGTAAGAAGTCGCCCAGCCCAGTGTACCCTGGTTAAGCAAAAAGAGCTGGGGAATCATGTACCAATCCCAAGCACAGAGATTACCTGGGACGTGCTGAAGGGCAGCCTTCTTTAGACAAGGAAGCACCTGACCTGTGGTAGGTGCCCAATCCATCCACACGGACCAGGGGAAAGACGGGATGGATGGTTGAGCTGTGAGTTGCCTTTCCTTCCCAGAGAGCCAGAAGAGACTCCACGTCTGTCCTTATTCGGTTAATCAGGAGACAGTGAATTCCCCAGATGCCCCAGGGTCCTCTCTCCCTCTGAACATTAACCACCACCCCCCATCCCCCAGCCAAACTTGGTGACAGAGGTAGGGTCATCTCCCTCTCAGCTCCTCAGGTTAGGGACAGGTCCTGCCCAGACCCACCAGGCAGGGTCTTGGTCCCTCAGTCCCCCAGGGCAGGGCCATGTCCCCTAGACTCCCAGGGCAAGGGGCCGTCCCCACTGGGATGGTGGGAGGTGACAGGCTGTGCTCTGCTCGGGCGTTGTTCCAGCCATGCTTACAATGTTTGGCCTCTAGGTGTCGCTGCCGCATTGCAGACTAATTATTTATCTGGTCCTGTACTGGGAGGACTCTGGCCTAGCCTCTGGTCAGAAGAGGTGACTCTGGCAGGGTAGGCAACTGTTGAGGTCACCCAGTGGGGGTTCTGGACAGGCAGCAGAGCCACGGGCCCTGAGTCCAGCTCTGCACACCACCCCACACTGAGAATGCTTGGGAGCAAAGTCCCCCAGGACAGTAGGGCCTTGCCTTGTCTCTGGCCTTGGTCCTGAGACCCCATCTGCTTGTGGGGCCCAGGACTGGAGCAGGTGGTGAGACCAGCAGGCTGCCCGAAGGGGACTTGAATCTGATTGGGACAAGCCATCCACCTTTGCCTCTTCAGGCCTTGGTGTCCCCAAGCATCCCCAGGCACCCCGGTACCCCAGGTCTCCCTGGCTCCATGGTCCTGGGGCTCTGCTTTCTTCTCTTGCTCTAAATCTGGAACCTCCCAAGGTCCAGGGCGTTGGCTGTGAATACCCAAGACACTTGATTCTAGGAGATTCTGGAACGCTCGGGCTGAGTCCTTGCTGAAACCTGGGCCTCTCTCGGCCCAGCCACAGCCCCTGGCCTCTGCCTGGCTTCACTTCCCTCTCTCCCGACCTGCAGCCCAGCACGGCCCCGCCCAAGCCCAAGCCGCCCCCGCTGACCAAGGAAACAGTGGTGTTCTGGGACATGCGCCTCTGGCACGTGGTGGGCATCTTCTCGCTCTTCGTGTTGTCCATCAGTGAGTAGCTGCTCCCCGCCCTCCCCCCACGCCGCTGCAGGAGCACAGCACCCCCTGCCTCCTGTCCCCCCCTCCCCCGCCAGCACCACCCCCCAGGGGCTCAGAGCAGCAATTCCGGGCAGTGCAAGCAGGCCAGTCGCCCGCAGGAGGCCCACTGTGGTTTCTGGCACCCCCTGATCTACACAAAGTCCCTGTGGAGGACTGACGGGCTGGTGGTGACCTGAAGTATTCTGCCCAACTGGGACACAGCCACATGGCAATTACGGTAATTATAGGGGACTCCACTGAACCAGGATGAGGACGTGTCATTTTTCCCTATCGCTGGCCTCCTGATGCTTTTCCTGCAGTTTGGCCCGCTTAAAGAGCCCACGCCCAGAGGCCCCAGCAAGGCCATCCTTGGCCGCAGCTCAGCCTAGAGGCTCCCCAGACACCCGGCAAATGTGGCTCCCAGGCTGCAGACCGTGCCTTGTCAACTCCTGTTCCCCTGGAATGACTCACACCACCCTCAATTAAAAGCAGGAGACCCCTTCTTCTCCTGGGACTGGGAGTTGCTGGAGCAAACTCACAACAGAAATGGGCTTGGCATGCTCCTTTCAGCCCTTCCAGAGCAGGGGTCTGCAACTGGGGAAAGGCGGGGCAGAGAAATGCCAACAGATGGGGGGAGGCCACTGGGGTACAATGTAGAGTCTGACTAAGGTTCCTACACACGAAAGGATCGGGGGAGACGCAGGCAAGGAAGGGAAAGAAAACCCCACTCCCCCTGCACAAGCTTGCTAGAGGAGGGACCTCTTGGCTGTACCTCATGGGAGGACGCGTGAGGTTTTGCCAGGTGGGCAGCTGGAAAAGCATTCCAGGCAGAGAAGATGGGGTAGGCAGAGGTGGGAGGAAACAGCCCCCATGCAAGGTCTCCGATAACCCCTCTAGCATTTTCACTGTGTGCACCCCCGGTCCGGGTAGCGAGGGCGGCATTTAAGTTCTAGCTGGAGCTGTCCCAGGATGAGGTCCCCCTGGAGGGCAGCGCCCCGGCGGATGGCCCACCCAGATGTAAGGACTCCAAGGGAGACAAGGACATCTGACTTGCATGTGCCTCTCTTGGCACCAGAAAGGGCCTCCTTGTGGGAAAATATCCACACCCCACCATCACCGTTTCTTCAGGGCTGGGGTGGGAGCGGGATCCGAACAAGAGGCCGCATTTCACTCCTAGCCAAGGCAAGGACTTGTCAGGTCTCTCGGTGGAGGCCCTGCTGACAGCCGGTTGTGGCTGCAGCCCCAGCCCATGTGTCCAGAGAGGGAACCGTGGCCCTTCTCCCCCTCCCCCTGCACGCCCCCTNGAGCAGCTCTGGGGCACTCCAGGGAGCAGGAGTGAGGACACCAAGGGGCCTCTAAACACAGAATGGCCTCTCCCGGCTCTGCTTGGCCCCAGACGGTGGCGGTGCCTAGGGCCACACAAGACAGTTGCAGTGTCTGACCCAAAGAGGCCCTTGGACCTGAAGCCCGCAGACCAGCTCCTACGCCTCACCCTGCTTTCTAGAAAAGAGTAAGGGAGAGTCCCAAGGCCTCTGAGCAGCTGGTCCCCACTCGCCACCTTCCGTGCAGGGCCCTAGGGAGTAGGGATGGCACAGCTGCATCTCCTGGGGACGAAGCCTCTTTCCTGCCACCCAGTCCTCTTGGGCTTACGTGGCATCTCTGTCCGTGGCGTGTCACCCCAGAACCTTGTGCAGAGGGGCTGGGCTTGGATGGGGCGCCTCTGGAGGTCCGTCCAGCCTGGGGACTCACATTCCAAGCCCCTGTCTGGGCCCTGGAACTCCAACCTAGACACGTTGGTTGTTTTTTTTTTCCTTCTTTGATGAGAAGTGACCCTGCCAGGCTGGGTGGGGCAGGCCTAGAGCGAGGGGCGGTGTCTGCGCCTCTCTCCAGGTGCCCATAGCTGAGCTCCCTTCGAAGCCCAGGCCTCTGTGGAGAGCCTGAGTAAGCACGGTGAGAGGACATGCCTGGCGGGGGGGCTGGAAGAGGTGGCCCAAGCCAGTAGGATCGGGGCCATAGGCATACATACCCGGGGCCTGGAGAAGACCAGAACCTAGCTCTTTGGGTAAGAAAGGCTTGCTGTTTGCCCCTGGACAGCACTGAACAGTCAGACCTACTGCTGGGGTCTCATGCAGCACCCCCAGCTCCCCCATCCATCTATTTGGTTCTGTCCTCAGGAGCAAAGGCTTTGAGACCATCTCATGCATTCACTCATTCATTCATTCATTCTTTTTTTCATTCTGGGAATCTGGGTGAAACATAGGCCACAGAAGATTTGGCTGAAGGGGTTGCACAAGCTGACCCCATAATGTGCTCCAGCCCCGGCTACGTGGGTCTGATCCATCTTCCCTAAAATAGGCCTGGCTTGTCCTGCTTGGCCGTCCTGCCCCCAGGAGTCTGCCAGGAAGTTAAGTCTTGTCAACCGACTTATAATAGGAAGCAGCCCGGTCCCCTCCCCTGAGGCCGGGGCCAAGGTGGTCAGACTGTGGGGCCTTAGAAAAATAAACTCAGTCCAGCCCGGTCCTGGCAGCCCTGCCCTGCCCTGTCTGTCACTAGACAGGCCAGCTCCGCTCCCTGGCCCAGCTCGCGTGGGCGCAGCTGCCTTCAGCCAGAAAACCGCTCCTGGAGTTGACTGTCTGAGGTGAACGCCCCAGGGCAGGGGCTGTGCCCTCTGGTGGGCCCTCGAGGCCGGGAGAAGCCCCGGCTTGTCCTCAGGGAGGTCGAGGAGCACACAGCCACGGCCTCCAGTGTCTGAGGTCCTCTCAGGGGCCTGGGAAGGAAGCACCAGGAGCCAAGAGGCCCGGGTGGGAACACGGGACAGCCTCGGGGCGGCTGTCGATTGAGTCACCGGTGCAGGCCTCTGCCCTGCCCTCCAGGGGCCTCGGTTTAGTCCGAAGGCGAGACCAGCAGCAGGACTTAGGGGCCAGTGCAGAATGAAAGTATGAAACCCAGAAATCGTTAAGAGCAGCGACATCAGCGCATTCAGCCCAGCGCCAGGCCCTTCTGAGAGCGGCCCCTGGGTGTCTGCCTGAAAAGACAGTCGGCCCCGCTCAGAAAAGAGATCGTGTCAAGGATCCAGAGCCCACAGGGGTCCTGTCTAAACGCAGAGCCTTCTGCCAGCGGCTCCTGGGTGAGACGCACGTAGGCAGGTGAGGGCAGGTCTGAAATGCGGGGACTGTTCCTGGGTGTCTGAGCGCCAGCCTCGGCCAAGCCTGCTCTGTGCCCCCCACAGTCATCACGCTCTGCTGCGTCTTCAACTGCCGCGTGCCCCGGACCCGGAAAGAGATCGAAGCCCGTTACCTGCAGCGGAAGGCAGCCAAGATGTACACGGACAAACTGGAGACAGTGCCCCCCCTCAACGAGCTCACAGAGATCCCCGGAGGTGAGCAGGCCGGGGCCCCCCGCCCCCCTCCGCCGCCTGTCCCGGCTGACCCAGCCACTTCCTCCATCCTGCCACCCAGAGTGGCCCCGCTCCTCCCCTCTGCCCGCGTTAGGTTCTGGCGTCTAGAGCCCAGAGCCCGAAATGGGCCCGAGTAGGCAGGTAACACAAGGAGCTCTTCTGCAGGTGGGAGAGGTTTGGAAGGAAGCAGCAAAGGGCTGGGTGTGGGAGGCTCTGGTGTGGACCCTAGGACCCCCTGCCTCACTCCTGCCACCCACCTCTCCTCTAACCCACAGAGGATAAGAAGAAGAAGAAGAAGAAGGACAGTGTGGACACAGTGGCCATCAAGGTAGAGGAGGATGAGAAGAATGAGGCCAAGAAGAAGAAAGGGGAGAAATAAGGAGGGCTTCCTGGAGGTGGCAGCTGGGGCTGGCTAGCCCTGGGGTTCAAGTCCTGGCCAGGGTCCAGGCATCTTGGATTCCAAGCTCGTCCATGGACCATAGAGGTTGCAGAACACCCTCTTCTTGGCTCTGAGGGGGCTGCTGAGGCCCCATCCTGACAGCCCACTGGACAGGGACCAGACTGCACCTAGTGTCCTGCCTCCCAGCCTGGACTCCGTTCCTTTCACCTCACCCCCATGGCCGCTCAGCAAAGGCGGTCTTGCGCCGCTGTCCCCCTGCAGATCCGGAGTGGAGTGGCCTCACACCGCCCGAGACATGCCTCTGTCCCTTCTGCCAGGAACAGTAGTGGCTCTACGGGGGTGACGGGACGTGGCTTGCCTCTTGGAAGGAGATGGCTGAACTGGACGGGCTGGCGTGTGAGGCCACACCCAGGCTGGCCACGAGGAAGACAAGGGTCACTAGGGGAAGCTGTGGCAGCACGAGGCTCTCAGACTTCTCTAGACAGCAGCCCTGGTGGCCAGGGAACTCCTCCAGGCCCAGCAGGTGTCAGGGCCGGGGAGATGAATAGAGCCAAAGGCAGGCGAACTCAAGCCCAGCAGACACCACATGCCAGGCAGCCGCACTGGAGCTGAGGCCGAGGGCAGGCCGAGCTCGAGGCCTGGGGGTTCAGGGCTGGGGGCTGCAGCGGTGGGTTGGGGGTGCAGAAGGCTGAGGCCAGGAGGGCAAAGGGAGAAGGGAAGGAAGCTGGTAGCCAGGCCCCATCTTGGGGACCCAGAGAGTCCTGGAGAAGCCAAGAGGAGCGTTGGGCTGAGCCGGCGGTCCTTTCTAGGTGGTGGGGGCTGTCAGGGCCCTAGGGGGTCACCGCAGAGGGCCTTCCGCCCACTGAGCAGAACGACACACAGCTTCCTCTACCACGTCGACCGTAGCGCCTCAGAGAATCACTTCTGACCAGAGGGTGAAGGCCCAACTCCCCCCTGAGACGAAATCTTCGGGGAGGGGACCTGCAGAGGGGTTTCCAGATGGTGGCAGACCTCTTCGGGGATGCACACATCTGGGCCTGGAAACTAAGCAGACACAGGAGGTTCCTGGCGGGGGGGCGGGGGCTTGGCAGCCCGCGGAGATGTGTAAATAAAGCTGAGTGCCTTCTCGGACCCCTGAGGATGTCCTGTCCCTGGAGCATAGATGTGGAGGGTGACGCCGCTGTGACAGGTGGCACCCGCCAAGCAGAAGCGCCCTCCCCTGACTTTTCTCCCAGCCTGAACTGGGAGGAGCCGGAGGGAGAGGCGGTGGCCAAGATGCAGAGGGCAGCGGCAGCCTCGCTGGGCATTGAGACCTGGGAGGGAGCCCCCCTCTCCACCCCGCTCCCCTCCACTCTGTGGCCTGCAGTAGGCCTTCCATGGCCTGACCCCGGCGCTGGGGACACAAGAGGGGTCGAGTCTGGATCCTGACCCGGAGCTGGATCACCGTGATACAAGGAGGGGGATCCAGGCGACATGGGTCATGGAGCCTCGGGCGGGCAGAGAAACGGCGGAGGCCCTGCTGGGGGCTCTGAGTGCTCACCCTGCCAGGTAGGAACCCGGACTCTGGCCTCACGGTCCAGCCTGTGGGCTTCTCACGCAGAAGGTTAAGGTTGTGGCAAAGGTCACGCTACGCATACAGGCCAGAGTGCTCCTGTGTGGCCCAGAGGGGCAGGGGCCCCCTGAAGTCCAACAGAGAAGCAGCTGGTAAAGCCTGGGGGAAGTCCAGGCCTGGGCTGAATCGGCCCTGCTCCCTGGCTTCTGACCTGGGGCCTCTACTATTTTCTGGACAGGCCTGGCTGCTGATGGATAATGTGTGATCCCAGTGGGCACCTGCCTGAGGTTCTGGGCAGGGTGCAGGGCTGGAAGGTCAAAGTTCACAACAGTGCTGCAGGGCAATGAAGGGTGTGTTCCAGCCACTGGCCGGGAGACAGGCCGAAGTCAAGGAGAGCCTGACTCCCACTAAAGCATCACAGAAAACACACTCCTCTCCCCAGCCCAGACAGAACTGCCCTTCACCCCAGCCTCACACTGTGTCCCAGCAGACCAGCTTCAGCCTGGATGGTACATTCTAGACCCCAGTATCATCCCTATACACTCCCTCCACTTTCTGCGGGAGTCACCCCAAACCTAGAGATGGAGGCAGACCAGGCAGCTCTGTACCTTTCAGTAGAGACAGTCCGGAGTCCCCCCTCCCGCCCCCATCTGGCTCGCTCACCTCCCACTCAAGCAGGCCCAGAAAGGAGGCAGCTTGGGCAAGAGAAGCGTTTAATTGAGCACCTCATCTCTGCCCTGCCCTGCCCTGCCCTGCGGGGCTGGAAGAGCAACCCCCGCAGCATTCTGGGCACAGAGGGTGAGGATGGCAACCCCAGGGGGCAGCACAAGGGTGTCAGAGGGCAGCAAGGAGGCCGAGGGGCAGCGGTAGCAGCAGGAGCAGGGCCCTGGATGGGGCTGGCAGGGCCTGCCCATTGACACGTTCCCAGATCCAGCGCTGGTAGGCGGCAACCTGCAGGTAGATGGGCGGGGCCTCGCTCTTCCCGCAGCCTGGGCCCCAGCTCACCAGTCCCACCAGGTACCACGTGGTGTCCACAGAACAGGCCAAGGGCTCTCCGCTTATCTCCTGTGGGGAGGGGTGTGGAACAAAAAGGGTCAGGGGGGCCGAGTGTGGCCGGAGGGGGACATGCCCCAGCTCAAGGACAAAGCAGGGTGCCCTCACACCACCTCTCTCTCACCAACCCAGGGGGTCACCTAGCTGAGAGGGGCCCTTGAGGTCCAGACCCAGGAGACCTCCCTCAGAGGGGCTCATCTCCCCTCTCTCATGCCAGGCTCCCAGCCCCCTTCTTCCCACCGCCCCCACTTCTCTCTCATCTCCCATCTTCCTCTCCCATCTCTCCCTCCATCCTCCCCTCCCCTCCCCATTGAGCCAGGCTGCCCTGCACGCCCCCGCCCCCCGCACCATCCCAGGCGCCCCTGGAGGTGAGGGGGCAAGGAGGGAGGTGCTCACATAGCAGAACGCCTCCCTGTCCAGGTCCTCCGCACAGATCATCCGGGAGTCCACGACCTGAACCAGAGAGGGGATTTTGGAGACCTTGTGGTATAACTTGTCACACTCCTTGTTGTTCAGGATGACGACTCCCTTCTCGTGAATGGTCCGGAACTGGGGCCACACGCCTGTGGGGACAGGTCCCCCACCATTCAGGCGTGGCGCTCTCCCTGCCACCAGCCCAGTGGCTGTCCTCTCTGTTCCTGGCCTGCTCCTCAGGCCTCTGAAGAGCCCCTCCTCGAGATTTTGGAGCAGGCTGCCCTCAGCCCGGCCTTGCTGGGCCTGGCCTCACCCGTAACAGAGTCCGATCCACGGGGTCTGTTCCTACCTTGGCAGCTTGGCTTCTGCCCTTCCATCTCAGAGGCCTGCCCAGCCCCTCTCAGGTCCAAATCCCTCCGTCAAGCCTTCCCCAAAGGCCTCCTCCACCCTAGCTAGCCCAGACCCCCCTCTATGGGCCCCAGGCACTGCGTCCTCCCCTCCTCTCCTCCCTCTCTCCTGTGTGACTCTGTCTCTAGCTGGAGCCCCTGGAGGACAGACTTCCAACCATCCCCAGCCATTCCCCAGACAGGCCATGGCAGGAAAGACCAACAGCCATCCCCACCCCCAGGCTGGAGCCGCTGCGGGCTGCTTTTAGGCAAGACGGCTCTGTGAAGCCAAAAGGAAGAGCACCTGTCTTGTGAAAAAGAGGGGCTCCCTGAATGGACTGGACCTTCCTAAAACTCGTGAGGAAATGCCCCCTGGATGGGCCTGCGATGACACTCCTGCTTTTGGGCCTTGCTCCATCCCTGGGGCTGATAAAGGGCTTGAGGTCCACTGGGGGCAGGGGGCTCCCAAACTCAGGGTGCAGACTGCCCTGAGCCTACCATGTGGGGTCTTTGGGGGAACTTCTTACAGTCACAGAACCCTGCTCTTCCCACTGCAAGATGTTCTGCTTGAAATCCTGGACGTCCTGGGATTGCGTGCACACAGCAAGCTATTACGCTGTGCCCCTCTGCCTTCCAGAAAGTCCTGTGTACAGGCCCTGGCCTGAAGCTGAGGGCTCATGGGAATCTGGGACCCCTAAGGCTTGGACGGCCAAGACACACTCACTGCCACGACCCCCAAGGGGAGGGAGACCAGGGCCAGACAGGAAGATGTCTCAGAAACAGCTGTCCATGGGAGACCCCGGACTGCACCCGGGGCCTCCCCCCCACCCTCCCACCCGGTCTGGGGAGGCTGTGACTCACCGTCAAACCTGGGGAGTCCCCAGCCTGTTACGGTGCAGAGGGCGCCGTCCTTCACCTCGAAGTCCAAGCCGGGCAGGCAGATAGGCCAGACATACTTGTTGTACTTAAGCGGCCACATGAGCTTGAGGAGGGCAATGTCGTGGGCCCGGCCCACCCAGGACCAGTACCGATGGGACCGGTACCGTTTGTTCAAGATGACCTGGGGTGCCGGGACGTCGGAGGTAGTCGGAGACATCTGGTCAATCCTTGGGCTCCCCACCCGCACTGAATAGGTAAAATTATCCCTAGGGGAAGCACGAGGGGAGTCCGTCATCACTCCAGGCACCCCCACCCCAGCCTCCACCCCACTGTTGCACTCCGAGTCAATCCAGGCAGGCCACCCACCTACTTCAAGCTCCCTCATCCCGAGCCCCTCTCTCCCAACAGATGTGAACAGGGCCCTGCACACGCACTGTGTGGTCCCGCCTTTCCAACAACCCTTTACTTTACGGGGAGGAAAACCAAGGCTCAGAGAAGTCCAGCAAACAGCTCAAGGCTGCACAGCTAGGAAGTGGCAGAGCTGGGACATGGACCCAGTCTTCTCTGGTTCCAAACTCTGGACTCTGTCTGGCACCTCATGCCAGGCCCTGGAAGTGACAGAGGCCAGCACAGTCCATCAGCCATGGTCTTGCCCTCCAGCCTCCTTTCCCAGCATGGCCCTCAAGTCTCCTGGTCGGCCTTTACGCTGGGAGCACGCTTTTCCACAGCAGCGCAGATGCTGCCCTCAGGCCACTGCCCTGGCCCCGGCACATGAGCGTGCCCTCTTTCTTGTCCCCACACTGCCCAAACTCCCCTGTGAGCACCTGTCTTCTCATCTATCTTCCCCAGCAACCCAAGAGGAGTGATGTGCTCCTTCTCTGCCCCTACAGCCCAGCCCAGGGCCTGGCTTCAAAGGAGTGTGAAAGGCTGAGGGTCAAAGGAAGGAAAGAATGAGTAAGCGAAGCAAAGGGTGTGGAATGAAAGAATTAGGATTGTCTTTCTGTGGCTAGGAAGAAGGAGGCCTGACCAGTGGCTTCCAAGCCCCCGTCGCCTATCGGCAGCACGACTGCTGAAGACTGGGGAGCCAGGTGAGGGAGCAAGCGCCTAGCTCTGGGGGTGGGGGGGGAAGGACTGAGCAGGACTCAGCCTCCACCTGCTGAGAGCGGAAGGGAGGTTGGGGCTGGGACCACAGCGCTCTGCAGAGGGCGCAGCTGCTGCTGGAAGGACCAGCTGGCAGGATGAGCTCCCGACAACTTTCCACCCGCCCGCCCAGGCCCCAACTCACTGGATCACGCAGTGGGCAGCCGTCAGCACCCACCGGGAGGCAATGAGGGTGCCTGCACAGACATGGGTGCCGTTGGCCTGCACGCTGACCATCCACGGCCACCGCCGAGCCATGGCCTCTGGGTTCCTGAGGGTGGGGTCCTGCTCATGGGAAGAGCCGCAGGCTGAGGAGGAAGGTGAGAGCTTGATGCGGGGTGGGGCCTTGCAGCCCCATCGCAAGGCGCCTTCCCTCGCCCTCCCCTCAGTCCCGTCTCCTGCCCCTCCGGCTGTGGCCCACACCCCTGCAGCGATTCTCTCTGCCCACTGGGATTTCTCTTTTTCCACATGAAGTCTGCAGCCTCTAAAGGGCCTCAGCGCTCCCCAGGTATCCCTCCCCCTGCTCCCACAGCCCAGGGCCCTAGAGCATTCCCAGCCACCAGCCTGGGACAGCACCAGCCCTGGGCTCTAACCAGATCCTTCAGAAGCTCATTCATGTTTCCATCTGCCCCACCCCCCGACTTCGGCCAAGGCAGACCCCTCTCCCTCCTCTGGGAACCCTCCTGTGATGCAGTGAGACGACCCAAGAGAAAAATGGGCCGTGGGCAGGAACAGACATATCCCAAGGGTGACATCCCAGCAGTGAGCCCACACCAAAGCTGCCGAGCGCCGGCAGTTCTCAGGGAAGGGCAGACTTGCAGCAGCACAGGGAGGCTCCGCTCCACGCACCTGCCGGGCAAAATTCAGTAGCCCTGACCCCAAGTATGGGTGAGGGCTCCCAGCTGGAAGAAGTGTCTGCGGGTGCAGCCACTTTGGGAAAGTTCTCAGACTGAAGATGCACGTATCCAACCTCACAGCAGCCCACCCCCAGTGCTTCCCAGGGGGGTTAGCAGAGTGTGAGATCAGTGCGCATGCGCCACCGCCAGCACGTGTCAAGCCCCACACAGGAGAGGGGGTGTCTGCGTGCACTAGGTCGTGTGTGAGAGGCTTTCTGTGGCAGCTAAATTGTGGGCACTGAGTTCCAGGATAAGAACTCGTTCAACATGGGTCTTCGTTCAACATGCTAGAGAGCCACTGCTAGGCAGAAGGTGGGGGGCCCCCCGAGACACCCACAGGGAGGCCCCCTGAAAGCCATGCTGGATATCCCCTAAGTCCTTGGCTGGGAGCCTGGTTCAGTTCAGGGAGGCGGAAACATGCAGCCCACCCCAGACCTCTTCTCACGCCTCCCTGCCCCTTCCTCCTCCGTCCCCCCCTCGGTCCCCAGGGGTCAGAGGTCCTTCAGACTGCTCCCCATCCTCCTCCCCCAGGGAGTCCATGGTACTCACTGAGAAAGCCGGCGTCGCCGTTAGCAGCAGACACGGTCTGGGTCTGGAGGGTCACGGGCTGCGACGGGTCGGTGGGGGACTGGCGGGGGAGGCGAGGCCCGTCTGAGGGACAGGTGGCCCTGGGCGCACACGGGACCCCAGGGTCGACGGAAGCAGGCTGAGACGGTGCCCCTGGCGCTTGGCCCGCCAGGCAGCCTGCGGAAGGACGCAGAGGGGGTCAGACGAGGCCCGACGAGAGCCTGGGGTT
>NC_048221.1:15863317-15903303 GCF_002007445.2 Ailuropoda melanoleuca
GTGCCTCCCCACCCCGCCCCGGCGCCCCCACGGACTTGGCCTCCCTTCTGCCCGCACCACCACGCCTCTGCCTCCGTGGCCCGTCTGTCTCGCTCCCGCGCGTGGCCAGGCGCTTCCCGCAGACCCTCAGGCTAGTGCAGCAGTTCCTGCACCTCCTCGCTCCTGCTGCCCCCTGCCCTGGGCGGGGTTCCTGCTTTCATCCTGCCCCCCGTAAGATGGGACCCAACCCCTGGGGCTGGCCTCCAGGATTTCCAAGCGGCCCACCTTCCCCGCCCCCCCCAGCCTGATAACTACACTGGGGCTTTGCCCCAGGGCACTGAAATTGAGTGGCTGGAAAGGTTTTCAAGATGTTTGAAGATTGCATAATTTTAAGCAGCACCCTACCCCACCCCCACCCCCACCTTCTTTCAGCAAATGCTCTTCTCTGACAGAGCCATCTGCTTGGGAAAGACTGTGTAGGTGAGGTTCCTGGTCACAGAGGAAGAGTGATGGTAGCCAGCAGACCCTTCTGGGAGCAGAAGGCCACTTTAAGTTATGTTGGAATTGGGGGAACATTTTGATGGCTCAATGACATAGACAGACAACACATTTAATAAGCAGCGTGGGGAAATCCTATGAGCAGCTTTGGTTCAAAGCTCTTGGGAAATTCTAGGTGAACGTGAAATCAAGTCAGGACACTCTAACTTTTGCCAGGACCTGCTGTCTTGGGAGACGCTCAGGCTGTCTATTCAGCGCTCCAGTCTCTGCGAAGACAGCAAATCATACCCAGTATGCTTGCGGCCCCCGAAGGACAAGGGCTCTGAACCCGAGGCCCACCAGGTCGGAGTCCCCCCAGGCTGCCTTCACTCTGGCTCTGGCTCCCTTGTGCCAGCCCGGCCTTGTGCTCCAGAGCCTGATGGAGGTCGCTGAAGCAGCTCGGGAGCTCAGGGTGCCATCACCGCCCACGATTCATCCCAGCAAGCACTCTGCCTTGGCCCCTTTTTCTCCCCCCATCAACGTCATCTTCCGCCAGGGAGGGAAAAGGAACTGGTCCGGTTCTGTAGACCCTTAGGGGGATCTGAAGGGTTGGGAGAGGCTCACAGGTTCTGGAACGAAGTCCATAAATCTAGGTCCGGTCATCAAGTTTCTTGGGAAGAGGACAAATTCTCTTAGGAAGGCCAGAGGAGACTGCTGGTCAGAGACCCAGGGGAGGGCCATGGGGCCCGGGGTTGCTGGGGTGCTGAGATGATTAACCAGGGACTAGGGGTCACAGAGTCCCACCCGGTATTTGGCAGAAGAGGAAACAGCAGCCCGGAGGGGGGAACATGGCAAGCGCTGGCACAGGGAGGCGCCCTCAGGGAAGGCTCCCCTTGAGAGGACAGACGGGCCTCCGGGGGCTGCGGAGGCTCTGAAGGATTCTGGCCACGGTCGAGAAGAAAGATCCCTTCTGTGGCACAAAACTCAAGAGCATCTTCATTGAACAACTTAAAAACCAGTGGCTCTGGGACCCTCCCCCGAGGGCGTGCTGTCCTGATGTCACGTGCTCCCTGGGTCTGCACGTCTTCTGAGCACAGACAGAGGGAGGAAGAAGCAGCCTCTGGGAGTGCTTGCCCCAGAAACACCGCTCACAGGAGCCGCAGGGAGCCCAAGGACACGAGCAGAATGTAGCCAGTCAGGGCGACGGGGCTCAGGAAGGCAGGGCCAGCCCTGCTCGTGAACCTCATGTCGGAGATCTGCCTCTTGATCCAGCGGGTGAAGTGGGAAGTGCTGGTGTAGATGCCTGGGAAGCGGTGCTGGTTACAGCTCAGGCTCCAGCTCACCACCCCCATCTGAATCCAGGAGTTGTTCACCTGGCAGACGAGGGAGCTGCCGGAGTTGTCCTGTGGAGGGGAGGAGGGCACGCATGAGGGAGGCAGCAGGAGGGCCTCGCTGCTGGCTCTGCGGAAATTCCCCCCACCTTGAGCCAGATCCTTCGCAAGAGCTGCTTAGGCTTGCGCTGCCCCTGACAGTGAGGCCTGGCTATGAACCTGCTCCGTGGCCTGGAAGCTCTGCCCTGGGGCCCCAGGGCAGGATCACACTGGCCTCTCTCCTCATTCCCCTGCTAAGTCTCCGACCAGAACCCCCCGGGGCCCCACCTCTGTCCTCCCTTAAATCCTGGCGGGCCTCCAAGGTGCCACCCTTGACCACCTTCTTTCCTACACTCCTGCTTGCAGAGTGACTCTTTGAAATGCAAACCAGCCCCCTCTCTCTGTGCAAAGCAGGTGCACATATAAGAATAATGTTTATAACAGCATGCATCAAAAAGTCATAACTGTTAGGTCTGCTGATGATGGGTTTATGATTTTGTTAAACTTCTATACTCTTCTGTATTGTTGAAAAGCTGTTTAAGTCAGAAAAACAGCTCTCTCTATTTATATTTATATACATAGATGTATTTTTAATGTAATTCAAACTAAGATTTAAAGAACATAATCGCTTAAAACACATAAACACATAAATCACAGAAAACACATAAACCCTTAAGGAAAAAAATAAGAAAACTATACCTAAGAATTAAATGAAGACTTACATCAAGGTAAAGATATAGTTTGGTTCTTAGGTGAGGCGACTGAAAACAACATAAAAATGCCAGTGTTCGGCATTTGGCTTCCTGCAGTAGGAGGGCCAGATACCCTGCCTGACCTTGCTGTAGATAACTAAATGTGCGTGATGTTAAAAACTTCTCATTTTAAATGCAGAGATGAGCTGGCGAGAAAATAAAGACTCTTCAGAGTCCAAAACCCAAGGGAGGGCTAAAACCCAGAGAGGTCAGCAAAACCCACATGGCTTTGGTCCCAAAGCTATTTGCCAAACCCGGTGAAACTGAGCTTCCGTTTTTCACAGCGTCATTTATCGGTGCAGGAGATAAAAGGTAAAACCCAGGGCCCCGCAAGGAGGGGAGCCTGCAAAAAGCTACACCTCCAAAACAAGGACCATGCCCTCGGAAGAAGGATAAACTGGGAGCACCTGCCCTCATGGGAACTTGCAATTCGAATTCACACTATGTGGGTGGTTCTGGAAACCCAAGCCAAGGTTGTCGTTCAGAGTGGTCCTGGGTTAGTCATGTGCCCAGAGATTTGTCACAGAGAACACCCTAAAGGACCTTTCCTCACTCTTTAAAACATCACCCCACACACAGGGAAGTTGAGATGCCATGAGCAAATGCCAGCCAGCAGGAAAAAAACGAGAGCGTAATTAGAGCCCTCACAGCTTGCGACTCAGGGATTATCACACATGGAAGGTTCAGAGTTTCTGGTAATGCGGCACTATTTCATAGGCTTGGGAGGGAGGTAATGGTGTTGGTTTTGTTATTCTTTGTTCTCCATACGTGTTTTATAAATATTCTTTTGTCTCTTCAATAGAGAGTAAAAACAATTTTAAAAGAGAACAGTGTCAGTCCTCCTTACGTTAATCTCTAAAGCTCAAGCAATTCCAAATAAAATGCCAGATGGATTTTTTTCTCAGGACCTTGACAATCTGATTCTAAAATTGACACTGAAGGATAACAGTCCACGAATTCTATGACGGGCCTGAGAAGGAAGAGCAAATGGGAGAGTCAGGCTGGGGGCAGATATGACCTACTGGAAAGTTAGATATATTCCAAAGCTGTAATTACAGAAACTGTGGTACTGGCATAAAAATAGGAAAACAGACCAGTCATTCACCCGAGAGCCAACCTGATGCCCGCGTGTGAGGAGACATAGCACACGCTCCAGAAAGCTCTGGGAAAGAAGATCTCTGTCGCGATGGTGGGAAACCGACGACGAAAAATGAAGTTGGATATTACCTCGCAAAACTCCAGAGGAATGAAAACTCTCAATGTGAGAAGTTAAAAAGCCAGAGCTCATTAAAACCATGCAGGACTCTGACTTGAGATGAAGCCTATGTTGTAAGAGAAGACTCAAAGCCCACAAACTTGAAGAAGGGAGATGTGTTGGGCTTCATTCCATCAAAATTATGACTGTTCGGTGAAGGGCACTGAATCGCATTGAAGATAGATGATGAATGAAGATAGGGCATTTACTCTGTCTGCAACACCAACGAGAGGTCGATATGTAGCATATGACACCCTGAACCTTGACAAGCAGAGAAAGAGAGTTGAGAGACTTCTGGGGAAGATGCAGAGAAGGAGGACGCTGGGCTCACCTCGTCCTGTGGATACACTTAGAAATCACCCACATCAGAAAACGACCCAAAGCCTGGTGGAGCAGACTCACCGCAGCTCAGTGCAGAGAAGAGGCCACGTCGAAGAGGGTAGGAAGGGTGGAAACCCAATCAGGGGTCACACTGACCTGTAATACTGTCTGTGGGGGGGTGGGATGCCACAGGTGCAGGAAGGAGAGAGGAGCGGACCCCACCCCAGGCGCAGGGGATCCCCTCTGGGAAGACAAATGCCCCTATCATTTGGCTTTGAAAAGTGGAGGGGCCTAACCTTGTGAGTACTTACAATTGGTGGAGCTTAACACCAGAACTTTAAAAATCAGTGGCTCAGCTCTGAGAGAGCCAGAGGGTGATAGGAGATTGAGCCCCTGCTCTGAAAAAGACAGCATAACAAACAGCCGTGGAAATACAGCACAGAAGCAGCAGTTTAAAAAAACACCTAGGGTATATGAGAAGGAGATTTATTTACTAAATAAATAAATTTGCTAAATAAATGCCTTACCCCTCTCCCCCTGCCCCACTCACATGCTCTCTGTCTTTCTCAAAATAAATAAGTAAATCTTTTAAAAAAATAATAATAGGGATGTCTGGGTGGCTCAGTCAATTAAGTGTCTGCCTTCAGCTCAGGTCATGATCCCAGGGTCCTGGGATCGAGTCCTGCATCAGGCTTCTTGCTCAGCAAGGAGCCTGCTTCTCCCTCCCTCTCTCCACCTTCCCCATTCATGCTCTCTTTCTCCCTGTCAAATAAATAAATATAATCTTTTTTAAAAAATAAAAAATAATAATAAAGGAATGGTCATAAAGATACTCACTGGACTTGAGAAAAGAGTGGAGGACCCCAGTGAATCCCTCAACAAGGAGATAGAAAATATAAAAAAGAATCAATCAGAGATAAAGAACTCAATAACTGAAATTAAAAATACACTAGATGGAGGAGCGCCTGGGTGGCACAGCGGTTAAGCGTCTGCCTTCGGCTCAGGGCGTGACCCTGGCGTTCTGGGATCGAGCCCCACATCAGGCTCCTTTGCTGTGAGCCTGCTTCTTCCTCTCCCACTCCCCCTGCTTGGTTCCCTCTCTCGCTGGCTGTCTCTCTGTCAAATAAGTAAATAAAATCTTAAAAAAAAATACACTAGATGGAATTAATCGTAGAGGAACCAGAAGAATGGATCAGTGACCTGGAGGTCAGAGTAATGGCAAGCAATCAAGCTGAACAGGAGAGAGAAAAATAATAATAATAAATTAAAATAGATTAAGGGAACTCAGTGACACCATTAAGCGTAATAACATTCACGTTATAGGGATCCAAGAAGGAGAAGAGAGGAAAAGGGGGGACAGAAAATGTATTTGAAGAAATAATAGCTGAAGACCTCCCTAATCTGTGGGAAGGAAACAGAAATCCAGATCCAGGAGGCATGAAGAGTCCCCAGTAAAATCCACACCAAGACACATAGTAATTAAAATGGCAAAAAGTAGTAGAAAAGCGAAAATTTAAAAAGCAGCCAGAGAAAAGAAAACAATTACACACAAAGGAAACCCCATAAAGCTGTCAGCTGATTTTTTCAGCAGAAACTTTGCAGGACAAAAGAAAGTGGCATGATATCTTCAAAGCGCTGAGAGGAAAAAAATTGACAACCAACAATTCTCTATCCAGCAAGGCTACCACTCAGAATAAAAGGAGAGATAAAGAGCTTCCCAAATAAAAATTAAGGAATTCATGACCACTAAACCAAGAAATGTTAAAGGGGACACTTTGGTGGAAAGGAAAGGCCATAAGCAGGAGTAAGAAAAGTAGGAAGCACAAAAGCAGTAAAAATAACTGTATCTATAAAAATCAGTCCAGGGACTCACAAAATAAAAGGATGTAAAGTATGACACCATATATCTAAAACGTTGGGTCAGGGGGAGAGGAGTAAAGAATGGGTCCAAACTTAAGTGACCATCAACTTAATAGAGGCTGCTGTATGCAGAAGATGTTATATACAAATCTAATGGTAACTACAAACAAAAAACTGATACTAGATATGCAAAAAATAAAGAGAAAGAAATCTAAGTATATCACTAAAGAAAGCCAGCAAACTGTGAGAGAGCAAGAGAAGAAAGGAACAGAGGAGAACTACAAAAACCACCATAAAACAAGTAACAAAATAGCAATGAGTACGTAACTATCAATAATGACTTTCAATGTAAATGGACTAAATGCTCCAATCAAAAGATACGGTGACGGAACAGAGGAAAAAGCAAGAATTATCTATACGCTGCCTACAGGAGACTACTTTCAGATTTAAAGACATGTGCAGATTGAAAGTGAGGGGATGGAGAAGCACTGACCATGCAAATGGAAGTGAAAAGAAAGCTGGGGTAGAAAGAGAGTTAAGGGAGACTCAAGAGTGTCGCCCCCCAGTCGCCAGATCCCTGACAGTTTGGCAAGGTGGGGACCTCCCCCTTCCCAGGAGCACTGAAGGAGAGAGATGTGGTAGGGCTTGGCAAGGTTTAAATCAAATCAATTTAAATCTAGACTTGTAATCAGACAGGGCATGTGATAGCTAAAAGTGCCTGCCCAAAATGATGTTTGAGGGAGGGAAGAAGCTTTGACACAGGTCATGTGGGGGGTGGGGGGAGCAGGGACTTAAAAGAACAAAGCCATTTAATGTGTATTCTCTAACAGAGTCTCCTCAACAAACAAACACAGGAGGGAGTAAGTAGCACAATATCCTTTATGCACATGGAAATACACACACAGCCACACTCTGCATTTTTCAAAGATACAGACGTCTTTAAAGATATGTAATAAACAGATTTGAGTAGGTGCCTTTGCGGGGAGAGAAGGGGGAAAATCAAGACAGTGATAATTAAGCCAATGATGATAATGTGAGGACCCTGACCTGAGAGAGAAGATTAACTGGACTCCGGGGGCCCAGAGAAAAAGAGAACTCAGAATAATGGGGAGAGAGAAAGATCTTAAATGTGGACATTCTCTTACCACAAGGAAATAAAACCAGAGCCCATGACAAAATGTGAACTACCCTATCAAAGGAAAAGAAATTAACTTCCAAAAATGTTTTAAGTGAAAACAGAATTAAAATCTACGATTGTTGTGTAGAGCGATAAGAATACCACATGTGGCCAAGCCCTTGGGATATGGGCTTGAATTGCACATAGAAGAGTCCCGGTCTACATATTTTCATCAAAAAGAGAGAATGAAAATAAGTTATTCATTATTGTCCTCAGTGATGTATGACCACACATTCAGCTCAAGACACTTGAAAAGGAATTAATAAAAACAAAAAAGGATAATCCGTGCATTAGAAAGCAGAAAATCATAGCCTCGAGAAATGAAATCAATCTCTTGTTCTTAAAAAGACAACAGAATAGATAAGCACCTTGTAAATCTTACCAAGAGAAAACAGAAAGAGAAGGAAAATGCAAATACTTCATGGTGTGAGTAGAAAAGAGACAAGAACCGCATCCTGGGAAAATATACTTCTTCAGAATCTGAAGAATGTTTGTAACCACCTCTTTGTGGATTTAAATTCTGGATGAAATGAGTAAATTCTGAGAAAATGCAAATCACATAAGTCCAATAACTATGGGCAAAACAACGTAAAATGTGGCCCACAGCCTACCCCTCAAAGGAAAGCAGGCCCACGTGGTTTCATAGACAACTTCCACCCAGCATGCAAGGAGCAGGTCATTTATATTGTTTCAGATGTTCCAGAACAGGGGCTAACATTTTTCAAGTGAAGCACAGTCTTCATTCTATGTCTTGATGCAGGGGGCGCCTGCCTCAGCATGCCTTAAAAAGGAGCCCAGCCTCATTGGAGGAAGAAAACAAAACCCAAAGGCCAGGTAGGTCATGCTGCGTGGACGGTTCACGCAGGACACTTCCTTCCCAGGACGGTTCCTTTCCTGAGCCCTGCACCCACATGCCCCTGTGCCTGGCCCAGGGCCCGGCACGGGCCGTCTGTTGGATGAATAAACAAATTAAACATGTTCTAAAAACAGATATTATAAATCTGAATCTGACAGATGAAGGAAGCAGAAGGACACGGTGAGCAGGGAAAGACGATCCTGGCACACAGTCTAGGCGGACATGAGGAGTCTGTTCTCAGGGCTGACTCGGCACATCTAATCAGAGCGTGGAGTCATCTTGAGAGCTGCAGAAAACACATTTTTTTCACTTCTGAAATAACATGATCTTGCAGAACAGGAAGGAACAGCTCTCTCCCTGATAGACAATATATGCCAGATTAACACCGAGCTTCATGATGAAGGTAAAGGAGCACATCCGTGAAGGCCAGCAACAAGAAAAGACCCAGCTACAAATTCCAGGTGGTTTGGGGGAGATGTGCCCAAGAGAATGAAGAAAGCAAGCATCGTGAAAACCCACGAGGCAAAATCATTACTAATTACAGCTCATAGGAGTGTAGACCTGCAAAGCCCAAGAGAGTCAACTAAAAACCCTGGATATAATCAAAGAGTTCAGCTCGCTGTTTTCAACAAGATATTTTCAACAAGAGGATGAGTCTGGGGGAAGGAAATGAACAAAGTAAAAATGAAGGAAGGTCTTGTCCTGTTGAGAAGGAAGTTATAGACGCTGATTAACTCTATTTGTTCGTTCAGGTCTCGATATGTGTGTGGAAAATATAAGGTGACCAGTAGCAGCATGACATGGAGACATGACAACTTCTAAACCATTACCGTGGAAGAGTAGAGTGGGGGGGAGAAATCAACCCAACACGTAAGGAGGGGGAACAAAAAGAAACATTCTTCCTGGTAAATGGATTAAAGGATATTCTCCCAGATATGCTGACAAAACCAGCATCCAGCTTTATGCCCTTTAACAACAGACACACTTAAAACAAAATGGCACCGTGGCTCCCGGAAGACAGAGCAATTGTTCTAGAATATAGTTCTTGCGCTGCAATAGACAAGAAAAACAAGAAGTATACACCTTGAAAAGAAGGAGGTAAATTGATCACTGTTTGCAGATGATAATGTGTCTGGACTTGCAAAATTAAGGAGAATAAACCAGATCCAATTTTTAAACAAGGATGCTTGTTACACACACACACACGCATGCACGCAAACCACATATATAATTGAAGCAGAAAATATAATGGAAGAAAACATACTGCTCACAGCGGAGATATAAATCACGTAGGCATATTCTTAAGCAGCAGCGTGCAGTAACCTTGTAGAGGAAACTGTAAACTCCTTGCTCTGGACAGAAAGAAATAGAACAAAATAGTCTATTTTCCTCTAAATTAATCTCTTAATTTCCACCAAAATCGCCACATGATTTTCTTTTTGACATTCTACTGAGATTATTCAGTTGGAATGAACATGGGAGAACAGCCAGGCAAATTCTTTAAAAGGAGAATAATGAAGGAGGACTTGCCTGACCACGTTAAAAAAAAAAAAAAAAAGAATTAAAGAGCTACAATAATTTAAGAGTGGTGTTGGCAGAGGAATGAGACTGCAAGAGTCAGAGACAGACCAAAATAAGATGGGAATGTAGAATATAATAAAGGAGATATTTCTTTTTTTTTTTAAGATTTTATTTTTAAGTATGCCCTATACCCAGTGTGGGGCTTGAACTCACAACCCCAAGATCAAGAGGCACACACCCCACCAACAGAACCAGCCAGGCAGCCCCTAAAAGGGGCATTTCTAATTCATTCCCAAAAAACCATTAAGTAATCAATAAAAGATTATTTACATAACTGGCTATATTTGGAGGAAAATAAAACAGATTCCTTCTCTCAACCTTCCAGATGAATCAAAATTAAAATAGTTAAAGAATTAAGAACAGGTAGGAGTGAATAATTTTATAATCTTAGAGTGGGAAAGATTCTTCTAAGCACAGCACAAAAACACTGTCATCAAGGGAAATCATGATAAATCAAATTTTTAAGTAACTCCATGGAAAAAAGTCCACACCGAAAAAAGGCAAATAATGGGCAAATAGGGTAAAATATTGTAAAGCATTTTATAAAGGGTTAAAACTCCCAATTCCCAAAGTTTTTAATAACTTTTTATTTTGAAATAGTTTGAGGGGCCCCTGGGTGGCACAGCGGTTAAGCGTCTGCCTTTGGCTCAAGGCATGATCCCGGCGTTACGGGATCGAGCCCCACATCAGGCTCCTCTGCTATGAGCCTGCGTCTTCCTCTCCCACTCCCCCTGCTTGTGTTCCCTCTCTCGCTGGCTGTCTCTATCTCTGTTGAATAAATAAATAAAATCTTTAAACAAAAAAAAAAAGAAAGAAAGAAATAGTTTGAGACTCACAAAGAAGTCGCGAGTATAATATTTTTACCCAGATTTACTAATTGTTAATGTTTTACTGTATTTGTTTTATATTTTCTCTCTCCATATATATTTGTGTCTATGTGTGTGCGTGTTTATATAAAAAGTATATATATTTATAAGTCATTTTAAATTAAATTGAAAAAGACATGATGTTCCTTTACCAATAATTACTACAGGATGTAATATCCAGAGTTTTTATAAATCAATAAAAACAAAAGTAGTTTAATAGAAAATCCAGAGCAAAGGACAGAGAAAGGTGTAAATGGTCCACTGAACACCTCAGGCATCTTAATCTGGACTCCCTTTGTTCTTTTACCATTTATTTGGAAGTTGAGTTCTTTCCCTGACCCTGGGTTAAGAACTTGGGCAGAACCAGAAGGCTTTTGCTCCCTGTGATTAATGTGATCATGGTCGCTAAGATGACACAGTCACTTAAATGTATCTCGGTTCAGACATCAGAATATCCATTCCCACACAACAATCTCAATGCCAGACTTGATTTAAAGTCAAACTTCTCCCCACTGCTGTCTAGGGCTTTTGGCAAGCAGGAGGCCTGGGAAGGAGGAAGCCAGGGCTGCTTTCCCTGTTCCTCTCCTTCGGCACCCCCTCCAACCCCAGTTTTCTGAACCTGCCAAGGTTAAAGCAGTGGGGTGAGGAGGCAGGGGAACCAGTTCATCCCCCAGGCAGTTCCTGCTGTCTGGATCTTGGGGACACGGACAGCAGACTCTGCCCCCGAGTGGGTGAACACCATACTGTCTGAGTGATTTTGTTGAAACCCCTCCCAGGAGATCTGAGGGTGGGACAGGCATCCCCCCAGCCCTTAGAGGGGGAAGAGCGAGCTCTCTCCTGAGAAATCCTCCTCTTAAAATCACCTCCCACTCTACCCCTCTTGACCCTTTGATACACACACATTGTGGAATGTCAGTCACACAACTTCCTCTGAATCCTGATACACAGTATATGTGATGACTTAGTTGAGACTTCCTATTTAATTTTACAAAATTTACAAAATTGCCCCAGTTCATGAAATTAAGGCAAGAATAAAAGTTTTCATCTATCAGAGGAACAAGAAGTTAAAATAAAAATAATAATGCCTAATGCTGGTGATGACTTGGAAAAAGGAGCGCTCATATACTGTTGGTATTGATATAAATGGATCAAATATTAGAGAAGGCTAATTTGTCAATATCTTTTAAGATTTTAAATGTGCATACAACTCATCTTGTAATTACACTTCTAAAAATTTCTTTTAGAGAAATATTTGAACAAATGTGCAAAGACCTATGAAAAAAAGATTTTTACTCTGGCATGGAAGAAAAATACTGAAATGAGTTCAGATGTCTATCAATAAGAGAACGGTTAAATAGATTATGACATACCAATATGAGAGAATTGTTGTTCAGTATTCAAGGAGAATGGAATGTGTTTATATAGATAGTCCAAGATAGTTCAAGATCTACTTCAAGTGAAAGTAAAAAATTTGGAGAATAAAAGTATAGTTCAGCCTTTCATTAAAGATAAAAACTAGAAAAAAAAACCCCTAAAACTGTTTTAGAGTTTCATATATGTATAGAAAGAAGTGTTGAGGATAGAAACTAAACAACTTAAAGCAGAAATTTCTAGGTAGTTTGATTATAAGAAAGTTTCATTTTCCAATATTTGCATTTATGTACTACTTTTTTAAGGAAATCCATGCATTTCCTTTCAAATCACGCTATATATTTTTAAAAATAAGGTAGTCATAAGGGAATCACAACAGTACAAAGTTTAAGAGATGAAACCACATTTAATTAAAAGAGATTTCATGGTTTTAAAAACTTCAAACACAGGGGCGCCTGGGTGGCACAGCGGTTAAGCGTCTGCCTTCGGCTCAGGGCGTGATCCCGGCGTTATGGGATCGAGCCCCCACGTCAGGCTCCTCTGCTATGAGCCTGCTTCTTCCTCTCCCACTCCCCCTGCTTGTGTTCCCTCTATCGCTGGCTGTCTCTATCTCTGTCAAAAAAAAAAAAAAAATTTTAAAAAAAAAAAAAAAAAAAAAAAAAAACTTCAAACACAAAACTAGAAAGAGTAAATCTTCTTCCTCAAAAAGACAGAAAAAGAAAACCAAATCAAGCCCAAGGGAAGCAGAAGAAAAATTAAGAGAAATAGAAAACAATGAAATAAACATTAAAAACTTAACCACATACCAGGCCACTAGGCAAGTTGCAACATATTCCCTATCACTGGTACCACCGTAGAGCCAATTTTCTTACCACACGACAACTGGGTCAGAAATCATTAATAAAACAAACAAGCACACATGTATTTGGAAATGAAAAAAAAACCCTCTAAATAATTCATGGGTCAAAATGAAATAAGAATAGGAATTATAGAAAATATTTAGAACTGGATAACCGTAAAAATGCCACATATTAAAATATACAGCATTTGGCTAAAGCGGTATTTAGAGGGAAATTTGTAGCCTTAAACACCTTTATTAGAAAAGAAAAAAGTCCAAAAACACATTGGAGGTCTTTTTTATCCACTCATCTATCAATGGACACTTGGGCTGCTTCCATAGCTTGGCTGTTGTAAATAAGGCAATAAATGTAGGGATGCATATATGTTTTCTAATTAGCGTTTTCATTTTCTTCGGGTAAATGCCCAGCAGTGGAATTATTGGATCATAGAGTGGTCCTACTTTTTAACTGTTTGAGGAAATTCCACATTGCTTTCCACAGTGGCAACACCAGTTTGCATTCCCACCAATAGTGCAAGAGGTTCCCTTTTCTCCACATCTTCACCGAAGCCTGGTTTCTCGTGTAGTTAATTTTAGCCATCCTGACAGGCATGAGGTGATACCTTATTGCGGTTTTGATTTGCGTTTCCCTGATGATCAGTGATGAGCATCTTCTCATGTGTCCATTGGCCATCTGTAGGTCTTCTTTGGAAGAAATGTCTTTTAAGGTCCTCTCCTCATTTTTAAATCAGATTGTTGGGGTTTTTTGTTTGGGGTGTTTTTTGATATTGAGTTGTATGGGTTCTTTACATATTTTGAATATTAACCCATTACTGAAAATATCATTTGCAAATACTTTCTCCCATTCCGTAGGTTGCCTTTTCATTTTGTTGATGGTTTCCTTTACTGCGTAGAAGCTTTTTAGTTTGATGTAGTCCCAATTGTATTGTTTTTGTTTTAGTTTTGCTTTTGTTGGCCTTGCCTGAGGAGACAGATTCAAAAACACATTGCTAAGACTGCTGTGCAAGAGTTTACTGCCTGCGTTTTCTTTTAGAAGATTTATGGTTTGAGGTCTTACATTTAGGTCTTTAATCCAGTTTGAGTTTATTTTTGTGTATGGTGTAAGAAAGTGGTCGAGTTTCATTCTTTCGCATGTAACTGTTTGGTTTTCCCAACGTTATTTATTGAAGAGATAGTCTTTTCTTCATGGTGTATTCTTGCCTCCTTTGTCACAGATTAATTAACCATGTAAGCATGGGTTTGTTTGGGGGCTCTCTGTTCTGTTCCATTGATCTGTGTCTATTTTTGTGCTAGTACCATACCATTTTCAGTACTCTGGCTTTGTAGTTTAGCTTGAAATCTGGGACTACGATACCTCCAACTTTGTTCTTTCTCAAGATTGCTTTGTCTATTCTGGGTCTTTTGTGGTTTTATAAAAATTTCAGGATTTTTTTTCTAGTTCTGTCAAAATTACTGTTGGTATTTTGATAGGGATTGAGCTGAATCTGTAGATTGTGTTGGATAATACGGACATTTTAACGATGAATTCTTCCAAACCATGAGCATGGTATATCTTTCCATTTATTTGTGTCGTCTTCAATTTCTTATAGTTTTCAGAGTACACATCTTTCACTTCCTTGATTAAATCTATTCCTAGGTATTTTATTCTTTTTGATGCAATCGTAAATGGAGTTGTTTTCTTAATTTCTTTCTGCTATTTCATTATTAGTGTATATAAATGCAACAGATTTCTGTATATTCATTTTGTACCCTGCAACTTAAATGCATTCCTTTATTAGTTCTGTTAGTTTTTTGGAGTCTTTAGTGTTTTCTATATATAGCACCATGTCATCTGCAAATAGTGACAGTTTTACTTCTTCCTCGCCAATTTGGATGCCTTTTATATCTTTTGTTTGTCTGATGGTGGTGGCTCAAACTTCAGTACTGTGTTGAATAAAAGTGGCAAGAGTGGACATCCTTATCCAGTTCTTGACCTTAGAGGAAAAGCTCTCAGTTTTTCACCATTGAGTATTGTGTGCTATGGGATTGCCATATGTGGCCTCTGGTATGTTGAGGTATCGTCTAAACACACTTTGCCGAGAGTTTTTACTATGAATGGATGTTGAATTTTGTCAAATGCTTTTTCCACATCTAACGAGATGATCATATGATCTTTATCCTTTTGTTAATGTGGTGTATCATGTTGATTGATTTGCAGATATTGAACCATCTTTGCATCCTGGAACAAATCCCATTTGATCGTGGTGAATGATCCTTTTAATCTATTGTCGAATTCAGTTTGTTAATATTCTGTTGAGGGTTTTTGCTTCTGTGTTCATTAGGGATATTGGTCTGTAATTTTCTTTTTGTGTAATGTCTTTGTCAGGTTTTAGTATCAGGGTAATGCCGGCCTCATAGAATAAATTCGGAATCATTGTTTCCTTTTCAATTTTTTGGAATAGTTTGAGAAGAATAGGTAATAACTCTTCTTCAAATATTCGGTAGAATTCACCTGTGAAGCTATCTGGTCCTGGACTTTTGTTTGCTGGGAGTTTTTTGATTACTGATTCACTTTCATTACTAGTAATCAGCCTGTTCCAAATTTTGATATCTTCCTGATTAATTCTTGGAAAATTGTATGTTTCTAGGAATTTATCTATTTCTTCTAGTTGTCCAATTTCTTAGTGTATTATTTTTCACAGTTGTCTAATTCTTTGTATTTCTGTGGTGTTAGTTGAACTTCTCTTTCATTTCTGATTTTGTTTATTTGAGCCCTCTCTAATTTCCTTGATGAGTCTGGCTAAAGGCTTATCAATTTTATCTTTTCAAAGAACCATCTCTTCCTTTCATTGATCTTTTCTATTGTTTGTTCGTTTGTTTTTTGTCTCTATTTTATTTATATCACTCCAATGTTTATTATTTCCTTCTACTAACTTTGGGCTTTGTTCTTTTTCTCTTTCCTTCAGGTGTAAGGTTAAATTGCGATTTTGTTTCTTGAGGTAGGCTTGCAGCATTATAAACTTGCCTCTTAGAACTGCTTTTCAGTCAAAGCATTGACAATTTTGTTCTTTTGTTTTTGTTTTTAAACTGGTCATTACTTTCAATGTTATATTATTGTTTATTCTGGTCTCTATTTTATTTATTTCTAATTTTTCTTTGTTATTTCCTTCCTTTACTAAATTTCAGCTGAGTCTCTTCTTTTTCTAGTTCCTTGTGGTGTAGTGTTGTTTATTTGAACTTTTTTCTTAATACAAGCATTTGTAGCATAAATTTCACTCTAACATCTGTTTTTGCTGCATTCCATAAGTTTTAGAATAGTGTTTTTTCTTTTGTTTTGAGACATATTTTGACTTGCCCTTTTTTTCTTGTTTGACCCACTGCTTGTGCAGTAGTGTGTTGTTTTTAATATTGACATATTAAATATTTAATATTCACATTGTAGATTTTCCAGTTTCGTTTTATTGTTGATCTTTAGTTTTATACCATTGTGGTTGGAAAATACCCTTGGCAGGATTTCAGTCTTAAATTTGTAATATTTATCATGTCTTTTTTTGTGACTTAATTAGGGGATTCTATGTATACTTGAGAAAAATGTGTATTCTATTTTTCTTGGATGGAATGTTTTATATACATCTTCTAGAACCACGTATTCTGAAATATGCTTCAAGTAAAAAATGTTCTCGTTGAAAAAAATAGTAACTTTAACTGAGGGTACTCATTTAAAATAAAGCGTATCAGAGGGGAGGTGGGTGGGGGGATGGGTGAAATAGGTGATGGGGATTAAGAATCCACTTACCATCATGAGCACTGCGTAATGATGCATAGAATTGTTGAACCACTATATTGCACACCTAAAACTAATATAACACTGTATTGTTAACTATCCTGGAATTAAAATTAAAAACATCAAAAATTTTTTAAAAAGAACTGTTTTTGCTGCATCTCAAAGATTTTGAACCATTATATTTCCATTTTCATTTGTCTCAAGGTATTTTTTAAATTTCCTCTTTGATTTCTTCATTGATCCATTGCTTATTTGGAAGTCTGTTGTTTAGCCTCCACATTTCCATTTTTTCCAGGTTTTTTTCTTGTAATTGATTTCTAGCTTCATACTGTTGTGGTCAGAAAAGATGCTTGATAGGATTTCAATCTTCTGAAGTTCATTGAAATTTGTTTCTGTGACCTAACATGTGATCTATCCTAGACAATGTTCTATCTGCACTTGTGCACTTGAAAAGAATGTGTATTCTGCTGTTTTTTGGATGGAATGTGTGTGTGTGTGAATATATATATAACACACACATGTAATACACATATATACACACACACACATATATATAATATATATAAAACATTCAGCATATATACTATATTAAGTCCATCTGACCTAGTGGGTTGTTCAAAGTCACCAGTTCCTTACCAATTTTCTTTTTTTTTTTTTTTAAAGATTTTATTTATTTATTTGACAGAGATAGAGACAGCCAGCGAGAGAGGGAACACAAGCAGGGGGAGTGGGAAAGGAAGAAGCAGGCTCATAGCAGAGGAGCCTGACGTGGCTCGATCCCATAACGCAGGGATCACGCCCTGAGCCGAAGGCAGACGCTTAACCGCTGTGCCACCCAGGCGCCCCTCCTTACCAATTTTCTGTCTGGAAAATCTACTCATTGAGTAAGTAATGTGCTAAAGTGAGCTAATATTATTGTTTCACTGTTAATTTTTCCTTTTATGTCTGTTAATTTTGCTTTACATATTTAGGTGCTCATATATCAGGTGCATAGATATTTACAATTGTTATATCCTCTTGTTAGATTGATCTCTTTATCGTTATGTAACACCCTTCTTTATTATATTAGGGTCTTTTTTTAATCTCTTTTGTCTAATATAAGTATTGCCACCACAGCTTTTTTTTTTCTTTTTGCTTCAATTTGCACAGAATATCTTTCTCCATCCCTTCACTTTCAGGTTGTATGTATCTTTAGTTCTGAGTGAGTCTCTTATAAGCAGCATATAAATGAATCTTGCTTTTTTTCATCCATTCAGTCAATTGGAGCATTTAGTCCATTTACATTTAAAGTAATTACTGATAGTTATATACTTATTGCCATTTTGTTAATTGTTATCTGGTTGTTTTTATAGTTCTTCTTTGTTCCTTTCTTCCTCTCTTGTTCTCTTCTCTTGTGATTTAATGACTTTTTTTAGTGTTTTGCTTGGATTCCTTTCTCTGTGTGAGTGTATGTGTGTGTGTGTGTGTGTGTGTGTGTGTATCTATTATAGGCTTTTGATTTGTGGTTACCATTGAGGTTCATAACATCCTATGTATAAAACAATTTATTTTAAGTTAACATCACTTAAGTTTGAACATATTCTAAACACTACATTTTTATCTCCTCACCACCTCCACATTTTATGTATATGATGTCATATTTTACATCTAGGAAACGATTTTTGCAATCGATGTCATTGGGACAAATGAAAGTCCACACGAGGAAAGAAATAAAAATAGTCCTTTCTCTATCTTACACCATTGACAAAAAAAAATATAGGAAAATGTCCTTATGACCTCAGGAAAAGGAAAGATTTCTTAAATAAGACGCAAAAAGCATAAACGAGTATGGTGATTAACACAATATAATAAAATAAAATTAAAAAAAATAAATAAAAAAATAAAAATAAAAAAAAGCATAAACGAGAAAGGAAAACGTGGATCTACATTTGACGACAATAAAACATAAAGTGCTATTCAGCAAAGGACGGTGTAAACATAATGAAAAACTGGGACAAGATATCTGCAATATATGCAATGAAAACCGAACCAGTATCCAAAATATAAAAAATAATAGAAAAAAAAAGACAAACAATAAAAAATGTGCAAACTATCTGAAAAAGTGATTCATAGAAGAAGAATCACGAGTGGAGAACGGGTATGTGAAAAGATGTATAACATGCACACAGCAGCCAAAATGCCGTACTATTGCTCTGTTCTCATCTAACAGAATGGAAAACATGTTATAGTCTGCCAGTACCAAAAATGTTGGCAACAACAGAGAACAACAGAATTCTCAAACACTGCTAGAAGAATATGGATTCTTATAATCACTATGGAAAAGAATTTGTCAATAACTATTAAAGATGAAGGCATGCACAGCCTATGACCCACCAGTTCCTTGCAGGACACATCCTGTCAAGAAATTCTGGAACATGTAAATAGGGAGATTATGTGTGAGACTATCCAGCAGTTTGTGATATGAGAAAACTGAAAACTAGGGCGCCTGGGTGACTAGGTCGGTTGACCGTATGTCTCTTGATTTCAGCCCCGGTCATGATCTCAGGGTCATGGGACTCAGCCCTGCGTTGGGCTCCCTGCGCAGCAGGGAGTCTGCTTGAGAATCTCTCCCTCTGCCCCTCCCCCGCTCCCTGTGCTTGCACGTGCTTACACACGCTTGCTCTCTCTCTCTCTCAAAAATAAATAAAGACCTGAGATGCATTGCCATTATTACCATTATTCTGGACAAGCGCAAAGAATATTTTCTGCCCTATTTCACAGACTGGAAACTGAAGGCCAAGGAAAGGAGATTTTCATAAGGTCACGCAGTGCCCTATGAAAAGGAAGACATGATCCCTGAGAGCCCTCTCCCTGCCCTGGGCCACACACCCCGCACCTGACAGGAGTCCATGCCCCATTCCGAGCTGACACACAGCATGTCCTTCCCAATGAACTTCTTCTGGTCCTTCAAGAAGAGGAACTGGTACTGCTCTTGGCAGGTTTCACTGTTTATGATCTTGACAGCCACCTCCTGAAGACTGTAGGGGGTCTTTGGGGTTACTGAAGAGACTGAGAGAGAGAGTGAGAGAGAGATCCTGCCTTGTCATCCCTTCAACTATTTGGCACACCTCCGTCTTGAAGTTGTCCAGATTCACTAGGGTGGGAGGCAGGGCCATTTCCTGGGATGGTAATTTATAAAGGCCCCATCCCCACAGCCTGACTTTTGAAAAAAAAAATCCTAAGCTCATTAAAAAGACTGAAGCAAAAGTATCCCCAGGGTCTCAGAGCAACATCTAGGCACTGAATGAGGACAAGGAGAGACTCCTCCAATAATTCAGGTTTCATGAGGGTGGAGGCTGAGCACTGACTGCTCCATGGCTACCTGGCAAGATGTCAAGACCCCAGAGCCCCAAGTGCACCACCCCCTGGAAGGTGGGATCCCACAAACACTCCTAGATTCTAGGACTTGAGGGTGGCCCCCATGGAGGCCAGATGTCCAGGGATTATTGGTGCCTGGCGGTAACAAGTATGTATGAAGGCTGCCCAATGTCTTGATGCTTCCTGAGACAGAGAACCCCATTAACAGCCAAAGATCAATTCCCTGCCATGCTACAAGGTGAGGGCTTGGCACTGGATTCAACTTCACTTTGGCAACTGAAGTTCATGCAGGCTGTGTGTGTCTCTTACACGAGAGCACCATGTGTATCTTCCTATTGACAGAGATCAGAATAGTGGGCAGCATGTGTGATCGCTCAGGAACGTTTGCTGATGGAGGGAACAAGTGAATAAGGGAATGAATGAATGAATGAATGAGAGGTGCCTGCGTGGCTCAGTGGGTTGGGCATCTGACTCTTGATTTTGGGTCAGGTCATGATCTCAGGGTCGTGGGATCGAGCCCCACACTGGGCTCCTGGACATGGAGCTTGGAGCTTGCTTGGGATTCTCTCTCCCTCTGCCTCCCCACCCCCCAGTCACTGCTCTCTCTCTCTCTCTCTCAAGTAGATAAGTAAAAAAAATTTTAAAGGTGGAATAAACAAATGAGCCCATGCTGGAGTTGTGTCCTGAAGAGGCCAGTGTCTTGGGACCTCTGCCTGCCTTCACTCACCTCGAGCGTTTTTACGTCCCCACCCGATGACCCAGCACATGGTTCCGACAGACGGCGTGAATCTGTTGTTGGGTAGGCAGACAGGCTGGATGAGGGGGGACCAGGAGATGGGGTCCCTGAGCTTCAGGAGGGCAATGTCCTGGGATATGAGGTTGCGGAAATCCTCGTGAATCACAATGCGGGTGAGTAGGAGCTGAGTGCCGTTGTCTGGGAGGTGCTGGACTCCCACATTCACGGAGTACATTTTGGGGTCTTTGGATCTGCAGGGCCCCGGGTAAGAGGCAGATTGTCAGCAGCAAGGCCGCGAGTGGTTGGAGAGACACAGACTGAGCATAGGGAAACCCAGCCAGGACCCTAGTCCCAGATCCCCAGATTTACAGCCCCCACCCCAGGCCAGAAAGCAAAGCCCCTGGGACCGGCCGGCTGCCCGGACTGACCTCTGCAGGCAGTGTGCCGCCGTGAGGACCCACTGGTGGTGGATGAGGGAGCCGCTGCAGATGTAGGCGCCCAGGAACAGGATGCTCACCTGCCATGGCCACTTGCCTACCTCCACCAGCCTCCCCTTCACCATCTTGCAGGCGATGTTGGTGTGACCGCAGGTCTGGAACCAGGGTTCTAAGAAGAAAGGTGGAAAGGGGACCATGCCAGCTCCGAGCGGATTCTCAAGGAGCCCTCCCACCACCATACACAGCAGACCATCAAGGCAGACAGAGCCACATTCCAGCCATCGCACAGGTGGCCGAGGGCGTTTCCTACCGCCCTAACGATGGCAACCAAAGGCCCAGAGGCAGCAAGTGCCCCACGTGATAAAGCAATCCGCCAAAGAAGGGGGACCAGCCAGCCCCTCCAGGGTTCCTTAGGAGCCACCACCCTAGGATTGATCTCTGTCCGCTCGTTTACACAGGCAGATGGTTAGGGGGGTAAAGCAGGAGACTCATTGGAGCGGTGAGTTGCCGGTCAAGGGGTAGGTGAGGGAGCATAAGTGAGCAGGACGGCAGTGACATTGCGCTGTAGGACTCCAGGGCCGCCTTCCCAGCCCCGCCCCCCGGGGGGTGCTCTCTGTGACCCTCAGAGGAAGCGGAAGCAAGTAGAGATGCTCCTCGGTCCCCTCCTTGCCCCTCCCTGTCCCCAGCAGCAGGAGCGGGAGGAGAAGGAACTGCACGGAACTGGTCTGGAGCCTGATATTTTGAAGTGGACCATCTTGGGCTGGCGTTTAATAACTGAACATCGCTGAGGACAGGAAAGGGAGAGAAATTCTACAGCAAAGGTTGAAGACCAAGATGAAAGACAAATAAAAAGGTTTTTGGTTTTTTTGTTGGTTTTTTGTTTTTTTTTTTTTTTTATGTATATAGCCTGCTGTCAAGTTTGGGCTGGCCAACAAGCTGTTAACATGCAGTCATGGAGCCTCACAGAGGCAAAGCTTGACATGCGTTTACACCCGTCAGAAGCTGGTGTGGTTCCAGAAAGTCTGTTCCCCTCAGTGTGCCTGCCAAACAAAGCATCGGGGACTCAGCAGCAGTAACCAAGGCTTGTCCTTGCCTGGGGAGGGTCCTTGATGCTGGTGGAGGGGTCCCTTAATAAACAGACAAGGCTAATAATCTAGGGTGGTCCATATACATTAGCAGAAACACCTAGTGGGCCCTGCTTCGTAGAAATCCCCCCCAAACCATTCTACCACATCCCAGGGCTTCTGGTACAAGGACATGTAGACGGCCAGCTCCCTTGCCACAGAGTTCCGTGGCTGTACACCTTTACCCTCAACCAGGGCCTTCCACAGGGATCCACAGGCACCCTCATTAGCCCCCACAGACTTTTGTCTTGTCTCGTTCTCTCGCTGCTCCATTCTTGCTCGTGTCCCTGTCCAATGGCTTGCTGCCCTATGTTCCCCAGAGGGGAGCCACATTTCCAGCTCCCCTCATATACTGTGGTGGGGTTATGGCTACCTTGTTTCAGATTACAGCCTGCCCAATGGCCACTGTCCCACTCCAGGAGGAAAGAGGAGTCCCAGAGGCTTGCCCTTTCCTTTCTCACAAAGCTGTGGGCCTGTGGAGCCAGGGTTCTGCAGAATGGACTCCTGCACCTAAAAAGTGACAGTCCTAGGGGCAGGCGTGGGCTTTGCCTCTGCGCGCCACACCCTACGTGGGTTCCCCAGGCTCAGAGAACTGCCCTCCTCGGAACTCACATCCAAACAACACCGACTCCAACCTCCTTCCTCGAAACCTTACACACGAATTGCAGGATTCGGCCTGGGCATGCCAGGCTCCCCCACATCTGGGGGGAGCCCTGATGGACAGGTTGGGGCGTGAGGTGTTGCAGACAACCTTGCCAGAGGCACAGCACCACCATCCCACACACAGGGGACACTCGGGGGCTCAAACGGACCCCACTGTACCCCTTCTTGGATCCCGGGAGTCACAGCACTCCCACTTACAAGCCGCACCTTGATGTCATGGCCCACACTCACCTGTGGTGACAGGAAGATGTGTCTGGACTCACGACCTCTGTCTCTGTAAGGTCACAGGTCCCCACCCCCACTCCCACATCATCACAGGCGCCGCAGTCCGCTCTGTAGGGGCAGCCCCGAGTAGGAGAACACTCACTCGCTCACTCACTCATTCTACAAGGCACAGGCCTGAGAAGGGGAGGTGCTCAGTGAGGGGAAAAAAAGGGAAGGTCCCTGAGTTGGGGGACATGTCCCTACTCACAGACGCCATGCCAGCATGTTTTCTGCCAAGCGGCACAATGGTCAGCGGGCGGGTCACCTGAGCCAGGGCCACCCCTACCAGATCACATGTGGTTGCTTAGCGTGGGGACCCAAGAGGTCTTCTGTCACACGGTGGCCCAAAGGTTTCACCCCAAAGAGTGTCCTGAAAACCCGTGTTGAATCCTGGCTCCACAAGTCACTGAAGTCCCCTGAGCTGAGTTTCCTCTCGTGAAATGGGGACCCTGCAAAGCCCAGCTCACAGGGGGTTGAGACCTTAGGTAGGCAGCCTTAAGCAGTCACTCACACCTCCCATTGTCATCCCAAGTCCTGGTTCTCCTAGATTGCACCTCCCAAACGAGCTCATCGGGTCCACAGCTGTTAGCTTGTTCCCCAATTTCTTTTTTTTTCCCTTAAGATTTAATTAATTAATTAATTTGTGAGAGAGCGAGAGCACGAGAGAGCACATAAGCAGGGCGAGCTGCAGGCAGAGGGAGAAGCAGGCTCCCTGCTGAGCAGGGAGCCCGATGCGGGACTCGATCCCAGGACCCTGGGATCATGACCTGAGCCAAAGGCAGACGCTTCACCGACTGAGCCACCCAGGCACCCCTGTTCCCCAGTTCCTAACAAGGCTCTTCCCTTGTGGTCATGGCCACCCTGTAAACCGGAACTGCTGCGACACCGGCTGTGTCGCTAGGTTGGAGCACCATGCAGGCTGGTGAGGTTGTGCCGTCAGGACACGGAGAAATGTAGGCCCGAGGACAGCACCCCTCCTGCCTCTCTCCCCTGTCCCTAAACCCTACCTTCGAAATACAGAGGGGTCCCAAGTCTGGCAGAGGAAAATGAAGATGGGAGACTCTGAAGATCTCCTGGTCCACACTCCATGGCTAGCAGGTGCTCAGCCTGCACTGGTCCTTATAATGGGACGTGGGGGTGGGGTGGGGCTGGGCGTCTCCACTGTGTGAAAATTCTAGAACTCATGGTTTGTTTATTCATGGTAGCAGGGACTGGGCCACTGTCCCAGGGTCGGGGGCTCACCCAGCTGGGGCAAAAGCAGGATCCCAAGCGGGAGACAATGTGGTCATGGCGAGGGCCCGCCAGGGTCACAATGGGATGCTGCTATCAGGCCTCTCCCTGGAAGGATGGTCCTGGGGCTCAGCCCTGAGCCTGTGACAGCACCTGGTATCTGGCCCGTGACAGTGCCTCCTGGGCTCAGCCTTGACCTTGATGGCGCCCCTGTGTGCCCAATCCTGAGCCCACTACAGCACCTGTAGACCCCAGTGCGCAGTCCAGTCCCCCTCGTGAAACCCTTCTGAGGGCACCCTGGAGGTGTGCGAACTGAGGCACTAGAAGGGGATGGTGGCTAGTTCCTGCGGGGGGCTGCCTGAGCCCAAGCCAGAGTTTTCCCTTCTCCCACAGGCTCTGCTCCGGGGTGGAGGGAGGCCAGGTGTTCTGGGCCTGGGAACATGACTTTCTGAGAGGAAGCAGCTTGCAGGCCTGTGTCTTCATGAGCCAGCAGAAGAGACGCCATCTTGGGACGGCTCCCCAGCACCTCACTGATGTCCCCCCCGCAGGGATCCCATGCTCCTCACACTGTCCATTAGGACTGCTCACTCCTGCCCCACCCCGTCACCAGTGTTGCCGAGGACGTGGGGTAACAAGGTTGCTGGCACACTGCTGGGGGGCAGGGGTGTGGATGCACCAGGCTGCCGTGGCGGGGCACTTCGGGATCACTTAGTAAAGCAGAGTATGTGCCTACCCCACAACCTGCACCCACCCTCCTACTTGCATGCCCTAGACACAGTCATGCAAGGATGCAGCGGGCCAGTTATTAGAGACGGTTCACGGCAGGACTGCTGGTTAGAGCCCCACCCGGAAGCTACCCAACAGCCCTCGAAGGCAGGATGGAGGCTCAGAATACTCACTGGCGGCAAGAGTGGACTGCTCCACGGAGCGACGTGGCCAGTCTCATAAACAAACAAAACATAAAAGAAGTCAGACACAGAAACATACGTACTGTATGAAATTCAAAAACAGGTAAAACAAACTATGTCTGGAGATCCATGGCAGAAAATCAAGGAAATGATTATCACTACAATCAGATTTCCCCTAGGGGGAAACAGGGGGAAACTGGGAGAAGGAAAAGGAAAGGAAAAGGGAAGGGAGGGAAGGGAAGAGAAAAAGAGAGAGAGGAGAGGAGAGGAGAGGAGAGGAGAGGAGAGGAGAGGAGAGGAGAGGAGAGGAGAGGTTTTTTTTTTTTTTTTTTTTTTTTTTTTTTTTTTTTTCCTGTTTTCTTTCCCCCATTTTACTTTGCTTTGGTCTTAGGAGACCCTGTGCCTGTGNGAAGAGAAGAGAAGAGAAGAGAAGAGAAGGAAGAGAAGAGAAGAGAAGAGAAGAGAAGAGAAGAGAAAGAAGAGAAGAGAAGAGAAGAAGAGAGAGAAGAAGAGAAGAGAAGAGAAGAGAAGAGAAGAGAAGAGAAGAAGAGAGAGAAGAAGAGAAGAGAAGAGAAGAAGAGAGAGAAGAAGAGAAGAGAAGAGAAGAGAAGAGAAGAGAAGAGAAGAGAAGAGAAGAGAAGAGAAAGAAGAGAAGAAGAGAAGAGAAAGAAGAGAAGAGAAGAGAAAGAAGAGAAGAGAAGAGAAGAGAAGAGAAGAGAAGAGAAGAGAAGAGAAGGAAGAGAAGAGAAGAGGAGAAAACAAGAAAAGAAAAAAAGAAAATCCAGAGAAGAAAAACCCTATCTAGTCTCCTGCTTTCGTGGAAAATAATACTCTAGGGGATCAATCAATGAAACAAAATAAGAAAAGTCAATAAAAACCAAGCATATCCATCATCGCCACCAGTGTGAATACAAAACCCCTCTACTTTTAAAAGTCAAACACTCTTCTATTGGGTAGAAGAAAAGTCCACTCACATGCTACTTATCAGAGAGTCACCTAAAACAAAGTCACATGAAGCAGTCGAAAGTAAAAAGACAGGCAAAAATATAGTAAGTATACGTAAGTGAAAATAGAAATGGCAGTGTTGCTCTCTAGGATGTGACTCAGGACAAAGGCTTTACACAGAAAGGGGCGCCTGGGTGGCACAGCGGTTAAGCGTCTGCCTTCGGCTCAGGGCGTGATCCCGGCGTTATGGGATCGAGCCCCACGTCAGTCTCCTCTGCTGGAAGCCTGCTTCTTCCTCTCCCACTCCCCCTGCTTGTGTTCCCTTTCTCACTGGCTATCTCTCTCTCTGTCAAATAAATAGATAAAATCTTTAAAAAAAAAAAAAAGGCTTTACACAGAAAAAGCTATTTCGTGCTGAGAAAGGATAAAAATTAGAATGACTAACATCATAAAGTTCTGTCCATCGATCACATGACCTCAAACCTATAACGCAAAGTCAATCAGTGATCTGTGAGAAACTGAAAATCCTCAGCTTAGGGGATAGGCTTCTCCAACTCTGTCTTTGGGGGATGGAATAGCTATAAAAACCAACCCCACACTAGACCACCAACACCACCACAAAAGCTGCCCTGAAGCGGAACATTTTGGGCCCCACTTTTGTACCACGATGCAATGACACAAGGATTTAATAACACGAGAGTGAGCAACTTATCTGAAATTTTTAAAAATAAACTTTGTTAACATATTTCAAAGAAATAACATTCTATAAACTCTTTAGAAAATATTAATAATTAGAGTAATGCATTAAAAACTTACTGGGTACGTTCAAAGCAAATCCACAACCTTAAAGGTATTTATTATTGAATAACAAAGAATGAAAATGAATTAAAGGCTCAAATCAGGAAACTGTAAAAGGTATAAAATAAAGCCAAGGTGGGTGCCTGGGTGGCTCAGTCGGTTAAGCATCTGCCTTGGGCTCGGGTCATGATCTCGGGGTCCTGGGATCGAGTCTCGCATCCTGCTCCCTGCTCAGCAGGGAGTCTGCCTCTCCCTCTCCCTCTGCCCCTCTCCTGTTCCTGCTCTCTCGCTCTCTCTCAAATAAATAAATTTTAAAAATAAAAAAAAAATAAACCAAGGAAAATCTTTTGGAAACATGTACAAAATATAAAATTATACCTTAATCAATTAGAACAGCAGAATTATGAATGAACTCTATGATCTGGATCTTTGAAAAAACAAATAATATCAAGTGGGACAAAGGCAAATTTTATATTACTAGGGTATAACCCACCAAGATGGTGCAGTAAGCAGACACTCTGCACTCTTACCAACATAGCATTGAAACATACAGCAAGAATTGTTGGAACGACAAGAAGAAGTCTTAATTCTCATGGTAAACCTCTCAGAAATCAATGGATTATATAGACCTAAAATATTTGAATAATACAGTCAACAAACCCAGTTCAATCAGTTATGGCTAGAACTTTGTTTCAAAACACACAATGTTTTCATTTCAAACACACACGAAGCATTCACTAAAACTGACCAGATGCTAGGCACAAATAAAACCTCAATAAATTGCAAAACATAAAAATAATTAAATCCACACTGTGATACATTTTCAAATAGGGGGGAAAGAAAAGAAGTCCCCATCCTCCCCAAACTATCCATCAAGAGATTAAATGACACACTTCTATGGAACTCTTGGGTTAAATAAGAAATATACGGGGAAATTGGAAACAATACAGAGATGAATGATAATGAGGTCAGTACATAACAAACCCTGTGCAATATGGCCAAAGTAAGACCCAGGGGAAATTGTATAGAGTTAAGTGAAAATATTAGAAACCAAAGAAGTCAGTAGTAACTGACCCAGCAAACGACTCAAGAGGTTAGAAAAAAGGACAGTAAAATAAGTCCCCCCAAAAATAGGTTAGAATTACAAAACCTAAAAGAGCTTTAGTGAAATGAACAAAAAAGAAGATTTGATTACCAAAGCCAAAAGCTAGTTTGTACCATTTAGGAGTCCCCAAATAAGAGAAACTTCCATTCAAATAGGCTTAAACCTTGTCTCCTCTCTTCAGTGGTGGCAGTTTCCTCCTGAGTTGGTCCCCTTCTTGAGAAACGGTTGCCAACTATACTGGGGATGTGTGCAAGTGTTCAATCACTATATCGTACACCTGAAACTAATCTCACACTGTAGGTGAACTAACTGGAACTTAAATCAAAACCTTTAAAAAAAACCCTAGCCGCCCACACCCTTCTGCTTTCTCACCCACATTCAGAGGAAGAGTGTGCATCTCTCTCCTCTAACCATGCCTTATGTTGGCTGGGTAACCCAACTGGAGCCAGCCGGTCAGGGCACTGGCCTATGCTAACTCGATCAGACTCCTGGGAGCTGGGAGTATGACAGCTTCACCCTGAAGACCATGAGCAGCCTGGCAGAGCGTGAGGGCTGCAGACCAGGACCTGGGGTAATATGAGGGAAGGAGGGATACCATAAAGCTAACCAATAAGGTATACCAGATGGATTTTTTAAAAAGATTTATTTATGTATTTGAGAGAGCGCGCGGCAGAGGGAGAGAGAATCTCAAGGAGACTCCCCACTGAGCTTGGACCCAACACGAGGCTTGATCCCCCGACCCTGAGATCATGACCTGAACCGAAATCACAAGTCAGACACTTGATGGACTGAGCCACCCAGGCAGCCCTACCAGATGGATTTCTTCAAACACCTATGAAATAGACAAAAATTTGGCAATTCTAATCTTTAATAATTAAGAAAGGGGAAAGAGTACATATATAAATAGTATTGGAAATGGGAAAGAGGCCATGGGTTCAAATTTTATACATCAGTTTGAAATGTAAGAATCTAAGCTAAAGTAAGTGATTTTCTACACTAAAATTAATGCAAAAAGAGGTGGGAAACCCAACTAGGCCAATAACTACACAAGATACTTTTCAAATAGTCAAAGATTTGTCTGTCCCTTTAAAAAAGCTATCAGGCCCAGTGAGTTTTATGTGCACAGTCTACCAGACCTCAGGAACAGATATGATGCTGGCATCATAGAAACTGTTTCAGGGCCTAGGAAAATACTAGAAAGCTTCTCAACAGGATTTAAGAGGCTAACACAGCAAAGACACCACACGTGAACAAACGGTGGAACAGAGAGGAAAAGTGGAGACCAATCCAACTTTGGGGCAGAAATTCTAAATAAAATGCCAGCAAATGGAATCCACAGTGTATTAAGGGATTTATCTAAGAAATCTACTGAGATCTAGTAATGAATTTCATAATGTGAATAAATTAAATAAGAAAAGCCATATAATCATCTCAGCAGTTCATTACTCCATCACCAGGGGCCAAAACTGCCTGGCACAGTAAAGGCTCCCAGTAAGTATCCGTGAAGCACGTGAAGGCTGAGGTCAGGGTCAGCACATGGACCCCCACCATCACCGCCACTATTTCACACTGCGTTAGAGGTCACAGGCAATGAGATAACAAAAGAAATAAATGGTAGGATTTTCAAAAAGGCTAAGACATAGCTCTCACCATTTTAGGGAATTTGATTAGCCAAAAATAAGTCAAAAGAATGCACCGAGAGGGGCGCCTGGGTGGCACAGCGGTTAAGCGTCTGCCTTCGGCTCAGGGCGTGATCCCGGCGTTATGGGTTCGAGCCCCCACATCAGGCTCCTCTGCTGTGAGCCTGCTTCTTCCTCTCCCACTCCCCCTGCTTGTGTTCCCTCTCTCGCTGGCTCTCTATCTCTGTCAAATAAATAAATAAAATCTTTAAAAAAAAAAAAAAAGAATGCACCGAGAAACTGCTGAATTAAATAAGTCAGTTTTGCAAGATGACCAGGAATCAAGATCACTATGTTTTCTTAAATCGGCAGCTTTATTTTTTATTTTTTTTTAAAGATTTTTTTAATTTATTTATTCGACAGAGATAGAGACAGCCAGCGAGAGAGGGAACACAAGCAGGGGGAGTGGGAGAGGAAGAAGCAGACTCATAGCAGAAGAGCCTGATGTGGGGCTCGATCCCATAACGCTGGGATCACGCCCTGAGCCGAAGGCAGACGCTTAACCGCTGTGCCACCCAGGCGCCCCTAAATAGGCAGCTTTAAAATCCCTAACATATAAAATTAGAAAAAAATATAATGGGAGGAGAAAATCATCCCCAATGAATATAACCAAAATGTGCAAAATACTTAGAAATAAACTCAGCATTTTTCCAGACATCCATGAAGAGAAGAGCCACATGAATGGAGACATTCTGGTTAGGAATTCAACATTGTAAAATTAGTCTGTGTATCTAATATCTAATTTCCATTCAAATACCAATAATATCTTCAATGAAAACTGACACACTGATTGTTAAGTTTCCATGGAAGACAAACTTTGTAGATTAGGCAATATTTTTTTTTTTAAAGGAGAGCTTTTGTTAACAAAACATAACTTAGAGCTGTTTGAAACAGTACAGCACTAACCCAGGGACAAACAGATCAGTGGGGAAACAACAGAGATTTCAAAAACATATACATGAATATATTAAGATTTCCTTACTATACATGCAGATCTTCAAATCAGCAGGAAACAGACAGGTGCTACAAGAAATAGTATTAATGGAATTGGCTCTCCAGTTGGATATAGAGTTGGATCTCCACCTCATACCACACATAAGCAGAAATTTCAAATGGATTACAGTTACACATAAAAAATCAATGTATTGAAATAAAAATATGGGAATAAAGCTTTTATAATCTGGAGATGGAGAAGGCTACATTTTGCTAGATGCAAAACCCATAAAAAAAGTAAAGACAGACTGATTTGATTCCATAATAATTTTTAAAAAGATTTTATTTATTTATTTATTTGAGAAAGTGCATGAAAAGCAGGGGAAGGTGCAGAGGGAGCGGGAGAAGCAGGCTCCCCTCCTGAGCAGGGAGCCCGATGCGGGGCTCAATCCCAGGACCCTGTGGTCACGACCTGAGCCACGCTTAACCAACTGAGCCACCTGGGCCCTCTGTGCCTCCATGATAATTTTAAAGGTCTTTACGGAAAACTTCCATCATTCCATCCATTCCACATATTTCCAAAAGATAAGGAAATATTTGTAAAATAATTGACAAAGTCTTAGTATTCAGAAAAGATAAAAAATTTCCTAAGAAAAAGCAACCCAATCTTAAAAATAGGCAAAGCATATGAATTGAGGATTTACTAGAGAAAAGGTGTATCTTTTCATCAAAAAATATATATATATGAAAAGATATTTTCCAATCAGGAAAATACAAATTAAAACAGTAATGATAGAACGTTCCATCATGGGATGGGCACATTAATTTTAGAGATTGATAATATCCATCTTTAGCGAAAGGGGAAACATTCACTCTCCTGTGCCTTAAGTATGAATGGAAACTGACTCCGCTTTGGGGAGGAATGCTCTTTGATCGTACTCATGCAAAATTATTGAACTTGTGTGTCCTTCGATGACTGTCCTGCCCTCAGCCACTCCTAGGAAGCCAGCTGCAGAAATGTTCCAGAGTGCCCGCCCCCAGGCCCCCACACACATGCAGGACTGCCGCCAGGCTGACGGGTCTGAAACAGCCTAAAACCGGATGCTGGTTAGGAAACCTAGGTCACAGCCGCACAGAGCACACGCAGGAACGTCACATGATGACTAGCTCTGGGAATGGATGGAGAAAGTTTGTCAAGGTGTGTAATTTTTTTTAAATGTGGACTCTTAACAATATATATAAGGTCTCATTTATTTTTAAAAATCATAACATTGCATCAAAAACTGGGGATGTACTGTATGGTGACTAATATAACAAAATAAAAATTATTTTAAAAAAAGAAGGAAGAAAAATCATAAAGACGTTTTACTTACGGATGCCAACGGATTACGCCTGGGGGCAAAGCAGCACTGGTGGTAGGGGTGTGGTTGAGAGGAGGGAATCTTTCTATGCATTTCTGAATATTTTCAGTAAATCACAACAAGAATGTATTCAGATATTGCCTGAAATTTTTTTTCAAAAATGTTTAAAGAAAAAAACACAGATGATGAACATGTAATACTCTGGTAAGCAATTTTTAGGGCCATTAAAAAAAAGAAGAAGAAGAAAAAGAAAGCTAAATTGGAACACTGTACGTGGGTCCTTCCTACTGTCAGCCTACACGGCATGTTTCAGCTCCTTCCTTACAGCAGGCCCACTTTACAGATGAGGAAACTGAGGCCTCAGGCCCAGGCCCTTTCCCCGTGCCCCTGCACTAGTGACGTAGTAAAAACCATCAGCCTCCGCTCTGGGGAGACTGCTGATGGAATTAATTCCAGGAGGCCCTGCCCTCCCACCCACCCTCAACCCCCCAGCGTCACCCAGAAAAGAGAACAGAGCCAGCTCACATTTGGGCAAATTTAATCCCAGCTATCCTGGTCCCTAATTCCAGAGCCTTTCTAGGCCACACTTCCCTTCTCCTGGTCACCCAAGGCCTCGTCATCCACCATATCCCTCCCCACTGGGACACCAGTGCAGAGCCCTGTCTCCCAGGGGCCACTCTTTCCCCACCTTGACTCTTGTTGAATACAGACACATGACCTTGGTCTAACCTTGATCTGGGCCCATACAGCAAAGGCAAAGCAGGAAGAAGAAGAGACAAGGGAGATCAGGGACTCATCTGGGGCCGCAGCAGCCAGAACAGGAGTAGGAGCCAGGCGGAGGTTTGGGGGCCTGAGAGCACCCCACTGCTTATTTGCTTCTTGATCCATTTGCTGTATTTGGTGACGCGGGAGTACACGCCTGGATTCTCTGCTCTGGCACAGGCCTTTTCCCAGGACAACACCCCAGCCAGAATCCATCTGCCCTCGACTTCACAAGCCAATGGGCCCCCAGAATCCCCCTAGGAAAAGAGAGAGGAATAATGGAAGCTCTGGGCCCCACCAGGAGCCAGGATCCCAGAGGACCCAGAATGCCTGCCCTCTGACTTCTCCTGGAAGATTCTTTCACTTCCTGAGGATCTCACTACATCCTTCCACTCCTCAGTTGTAGACCCTTCCCAGAGTACCAGGCAAAATCAAAGTCACAGGGGGAGGAAGGTGGGTGCAGAGCCCTGCCTGGTGATGCTGACAGAGAGGGAAGCCAAGCAACTACAGCCCTCCCCCGGGGACCCCCCCAGCCCCACCCTGGGGGCCGCTCCCAACAGAGAAGCGGTCAGAACCGCCCAGAAACTCACAGAGCACAAGTTTTCTCCATAATTGGTGGCACAGACCATGTCCCCCAGGACAAGGGGGACAATGTGGGGGATGGGGGACCTTTTGCGGTAAATCTGGTCACACTTCTTGTTGTCCATGATAAACACCTCGGCCTCCTGCAGCTCGGCGGTCAGCGTGGAGTTCCCTGTGGAAGAGCCCAGTGGGGTGAGAGAGGACGCCTCGCTCCACTCAGCCCTGGCCTCTTCCCAGGGGCCTGTCCCCTCCATTTTTGAGACTCAGCCAAGCCACACCCCTTCACACCCCCATGCCCTCCTTCCCCCGTCTGTCCCCCTGCGGTGGGGACCATGTCTGGCAAGCCCCTCACCCTCTCAGGCTCCGTTTCCGGATCCCTTTCTCTGGGAGGCTTTGGCTTCTGAACCAAGCAGGCCACACTCCAGGTTTCAGTGCAGCCACTTACGAACTGAGACCTCAAGCACGTCCTACTTCTCTGCAGCCTCTGAGCCTTGCACTGGCTGTGTCCTGCACCTGGTCACACCCGCTCCTCCTTCTGGCCTCTCAGATAGACCCCCTGCCCAGAGCTCATCCCAGATCCCTCCCACCCTGAGGTCGAGATCACCTGACAAAGTCTCTGCCTCTTCCCGTGTCAGCCTGGGCCCCCACCCCCACTCAGCGACGAGCGCCCTGCAGGTCAGGCACGTGCTCCCCACACAAAGGGTTCGGTGTGTGGTTCGAGGCTCCCCAAGTGAATGAATGAGTGGGCGAGTAAATGTCTGATTTCCTGACTCCGAGCTTCTGCAAGAGGCAAAAGATCGTGCCCAGCCCAGGCGCTTCTAGACCTGAGTGAGGTGCCCCCAGCAAGCAGAGTGGTGTAGACCATGGAAATGGTCTCCACCTGAGGAGAGTCCTAACCCATTCAAAGAACCAGGCCCCGGATGTAACAGCCGCAAGCTTCCTGAGCGGCACCATGAAGGGGTCCAGCCGGCAAGGCCCCAGAAGGAAGGCGGCGCCCCCTCCGTGGTTCCGCACCCCCCTTCACCCAGCCGGCTCACCTGAGAAGCGCTGTTTCACCTGGCCCCAGCCAGTCACCCAGCACTGTGTCCCAACCTTCAGGTCGTAGCTGGGCTCCGGGAGGCAGATGGGCTGCACGTACTTGGTGAGGGTGGCAGGGCTGCGGAGATGGAGAAGGGCAACATCACCCATGATGAAGGTCCGGCCCCAGAACTTGGGGTGCATGATGATGTCCTTTACGGGGATCAAGGCCGCCTGCAGGGGCTTCAGCTTGGAGGTGCCGAGAATCACTGAGTACTCTTTGGTGCTACAGGAGACATAGTCACAGCCCCGGCTAGTAGACGTCGGGTTCGCGAACAGCACAATGCTGCTACCTCCGCTAAAGACCCTCTTCCCTGAGCAGAAGCCCCGCGGATCAGCCCCGCTCAGTCCCTCTTGCTAACCCAGCCTGGAGGCTCTCCGGGTCAGAGACAGGGCTGACTGCCTCCCCACTCACTGCCCAAGCTGATTCAGGGCGGCCTCTTCTGTGGGCGGTCTGTGCAGCAGGTGTCGGTATATGTGTGTGTTCTCGTGTTGGGGGGCTGGAGGGTGTGTGCTGGGTTTTCCTGCTGCCCTGCTCAGGACACGGTCTTTGCTGCTTGGGGCCCCTGGGAGACCCTGAGCAGGACTCTTCCCCATTCTGGATATCCCTTCCTATTCCCCCTCACCTCCCGACTCCCACACTGTCTCACAGAGGAGATGAGGGGGAGGGGCTAGGCCCATGGCAGCCCCGGGGTCTCCAGGCCATGGACACAGGGGCCACACTCACCCTTGGATGCAGTGGGCAGCAGTGACCACCCAGTCGAGTTCAATGAGGGCCCCTCCACAGATGTGCTCGTTCTCCAGCCGGAGGCTCACCTCCCAGGGCCAATGGCGGGTCACGTCCAAATCCTCTGACCACCAGGGTCTGCCACAAACTTCAGGAATGATGTGCCAGGGAGACACAGTGACCACATATTGGAGGATGAGAAGAACGGAGACCGAGATGCCCCCCCCACCCTGGGACAATGTGCACAAAACTGTAAAGTTGGGGGCTCGTCCCCGTTTCGAGGATGGGGAGACAGGACGAGAGAAGGACCGAGTTCTGCCCAGCGGCACTGTGCTAATCAGAAAATGGCAATGACAGAGATACAAGGCTTCAGGATGAGACATAAAGACATCACAGGGGAGAGAGAGAGAGATACTGAGACAACAGGGAGCAATCAGCAGGGAACCCCAAAACAAGGGGGAAGCATAGAAGGAGCCCCGGAACAAACCATGCATTCTCTTGTGTCTGGCCTCAGTCCCGAGGCCATGTTCCTGAGAGGCCATAACGCTTGCTACATCTCTTAGATGCAGAAGGCCTCTGTCCCCACATTACTCAGAGCTGAGAAAAGTTTCAGACTTCTGTGTCACAAATCTTTAAAACAGGCCATTGAAGAAAGAGCCTCAGCATGGAGCCCACAGAGGCCCCCCGCTCACAGCTTGCAGTCTTCGTCTGCACGAAGTTCCAACACAATCAAGTGGTACGGCTGTGTGAATGAACATGGATGCAAACATTTCTAAATAAAATATTACTCAGCGTTATATTTTGAAAAAATAATGCACCACGATTATGTAGAGATCGTCCCAGGAGTGCAAGGGTGGTCCCGCAATGGAAAAGCCCTCAGTGTATTTGCCACATAAACAGTTATTTTTCTCTAAAGAGAATGACCATAAGCTCTTCTCAATAGACATAGAAAAAGACATTTGAAAAATTCAACACATATTTATGACCAAAAAAAAACCCAGAAACAAAAACACCTCTTACTTAGTTTAGAGCAGAAAGGAAATCCTTAACTTTATAAAAGTTAGAGACCACAAACTTACCCCAAACACCAGATAACATTAAGGAAGAGGCAAAAGATTCCGTATGGTCAGAAGCCAGGAATAATGGTACTTTGTGGGAAGAGGGCAGGGGAAGTGAGAGAGCGTAAGGGAGATTTTGGGGGCTGGTATTGCTCTACTTTCTAACCAAGACAGTGACTAACATGGGTGGGTTCACTGTGTGATAATTTCTTAGGCTGGACACAAAATCTGTGTACTTTTGTGTGTGCGTATAATATGTCAACAGCTTACTTTTTAAATCAGTTACACTTCTCTACTCCAGCACAATCAACTAGAAAATATATTCGAAATAAGATATATTTTCAACAACAAAAAATCCTAAGTACCAAGAAATTAACTTATCCAACACTATGCCAGATTTCTGTGGTGATACATTTAAAACTGTAATAAAGAAAAAATAAGTAAAATTCTAATAAAGGACACTGAAAATGATCAGCATAGAGAGCCATCCCTTGCTTTCAAATAAACAACTAAACATTTCAGATGTATTTTTTCCCAAAATTAATCTATAAAGTCATTTTCCAAGTTAGAATTTTAGGAAACGTTATAAATTTACTCTAAAACTGCAGTAGAGAAACAAAAGTCCATGAATGGCTCAGTCTCTGAAAAAGTAGGACATAAAGGGACACTTGTCCTAGCAGGTGTCAAGACACGCATCAAAGCCATAACAACAAAACCAATGTGGTATTGACAAGGACAGACAAATGAGGCAATGGAAAAGAATAGAGAGTTCGTGATTGTTCTGGGGACACAACATAATTAAGGAGCCACTACCATCAGTGGGGGAAGGATGGTTGTCGAGTGGATGGTGCTGGGAAAACTGACTCACTATAAAAGAATTAAGAAAAACAAAACTGGATTCCTCCCTAGCAGCACTTGGAGACCTAAATAGGAAAGTGAAACTCTAAAGTTAACAATAGACCGTATGACATGGGGTGAGAAAGGGCTCCCTAAACAAAATCTCAAAACAAACCATAAAGCATCAAATGGATTAATTTGATTATATCAAAATCAAGGATTTTATTATTATTATTATTATTATTATTATTATTATTATTATTATTATTTTACCCCAGGAACAAAGTTAACTGGCAAAAGACAGATTGGGAGGCAATATTTGCAATAACGAAAATCAATACAAGACTCCTATTAGGAATATACAAGGACTCTAGGAAATCAACAAGAAAAAGAAAGAACCACAGATAATATGCAAAGGAGAAGGACAGGCAATTTATTAGAAGGAATTCAGGAGGCTAAAAGCACGTTGAGACATGCTAAAACCCATTAATAATGAGAAAAACGTCAATTAAATCAAGAAGCCATTTTTTATCTACTAGATGCAAAAAAAATTGGCAAAAAGATATAAAAGCTGCATTGTTGCCACAGCTGGTAGGTCTGTAACAATATTACCCCTTTACAAATGGCTGGTAGGAATACAGAGAGCTGGCCACGTTGGATTATGGACAGTAGATAAAGGCACTGTATCAAAGTACATTTCTGAAGTTGAGCAGTGGTTGATAAGTGGTAAGTGAAGTTATCAGTTGATACCGTGGGTCTCTAAGGGAATAGTCTTAGGAAAAAACATGCCTAGGTATTTAGAGATCAGGAGTCGGGCTGTGTGTTACCCTCAACTGAATCTGAAAAATTTATGCATGTGTTCCTCGACCTATCTGTATTTTTGCAGTGTTTTGTAAGTTTAAAATTATTTCCAAGTAAAAGAAGTTTTTAATGGAACTGGAGAAAAGAGGAGGAAACAGAAAGAGATCTAGAGTATATACCATTTTTGTAAGTTAAAAATACTTGCACACAAAACCGCAATATGTATTTTGACAAGAACACGCACAAGCAGAGACATACATTGAACGTAAAAGAAAGGTTGAGAGGAGGGTGAGGAGGGGAAGAGGAGTAGGGCATGACATCAGCAGGAATAACCAATTTAATCAACCGAACAATTCATAACCAATCAGGGAGGACCTATGACAAGGGAAGCCCATGAACCAGAGGTGGATCCCTGACATCTAAGGAAAAAGGCCCCTTTGAAAGCAGGCCTGTCAGTTTAAATCCCTGCTTTCTACAGACCCAGAAACACAATCTACGTGACCCTCTTCAGAGCACATCCTCCCAGGAGCTGAGGTTTTTCTGAAGCAGTGGCTCACCCTACCCACCTGGTGTGGAAGTGTTTTCTTTATAACCTGGAGGAGAAAGGGGGAACAGAGATGAAGCAAGAGATCACGAATTAGTTAATTCGATCATTCACCAAATATTCCCTAGTCTCCCACTCCATCCCCAGCCAAGGCCGGTGGGGGACAGAGTGTATCAAACAGAGAACACGCTGTCCAACAGGGGAGACGGAGGTAAACAGAACCACCTGTGTGAGATCAATGCAAGGACAAGGCCACAGGTTTTAGGGGAGCCCAGAAGTGGGGGACCCGGAGGCTCCTGAGGAGCGGGGTTATTGTGCCAGTTCTTGAAGATGAAAAGAAGGTAAAAAACAGAAAAGTGACAATGACGTTCTTTGCAAAAGAAACAGCATGGTGTAGGCCAGAGCCTCCAGAGAATTAAGGACAGGGCTGGGCTGGGCAAGAAATGATGCCATGGAGGAAAAGTCAAGGGTCGATCACGAGGGACCTCATAAGCCAGGCCGAGAAGCAAAGAGACCCTCTGGGAGGAGGGAGGCCAGCGGAAGGGTGACAGAGTCGGGCCTGGAGGGTGAAGCGTCAGTGGCAAGGTGACAAGGCTGCAGGTGGTGAGGTGCCACCAGAGCGTCTGCAGGACCGAGGCAGGAAAGGCCTCAATGAAGAAGTGGCAGTGAGAACAGACGTGGTGAGCTGGAGGTGGGATGCAGCCAGATGGCTACGTCTAGGATGACCCCCAGTTTCTGCTTGTAGAGAACAGTGGCTACTCTCCACCGCATTAGAGAACAGTAAGAGAACCCAGTTTATAGGAAGATGAGAGGCTCCGCTTTGGACCCCAGGGAGCCGAGATGTTTCTAGGTCATGCAGCAGGTGGCTGCTCTGTGAGGTGGCACCACTGTGCCCCGGGCAGGTGAGCAGAGAGCCCAGACAGCATTGCAGGGAAGGGGGGGGGGACACAGAGCGTGGCTGGCCAGAGCGTGGCTGGCCTGGGAAGCACGCGGGGAGCTGGAGAATTATCCTGAGACAGAGGAGAAACAGGGGGCATGGCCTGCGAAGCCAAGGGACTAGAAAAAATGAAAACGGAGGAAGTGGGTGAAAGGTGAGGGACGTGGCAGGAACGGACCAAGGATGAAGGGAGCCTGAGGAAGCACTGGAAGGAAGCATGAAGGGGAGGTCCGGCAGTGAGGGGGAAGGGACAGGGAGAGGATGAAGATGTCCGAGAATAGGACGGAGCGGCACAGCGCGGGGAGGGCCCGCCGTCCAGAGCAGGTGAGCTGGCTGACCGTGAACAGGAGGTAAGCCTCAGATTGCTAAAGAAACGGGGGAGGACGGTGTCAAGCGGTGGGTTGGGGGGCGGGGGGCTGGGGCTGGCAGCAGTCAAGGGGGACAGCACCCCAGGGGCTGCGTCTTTGGGATAAATGGGGCAGCTGTGAGCAGCGGGGCGCCAGGGGGAACAGAGGGCGAGGGGAGAAGAGGGAAGGTGGGATCCGGGCTTCCTCGTGTCTCAGCCACGACGCCCGCCCGCGTGGACACGGGCGGAGGTGGCTGTGCGTCAGAAGATGGCGGGTCCTCTGCACTG
>NC_048221.1:15903403-15910069 GCF_002007445.2 Ailuropoda melanoleuca
TGGCGGGCGGACGGACACGCGGCAGCTGAGGGAGCGCCGCCTCACCCGAGGTCAGCAGCAGCGGCGGCAGCAGCAGCAGGAGGCAGAGGCTCAGGCCCCGGGGCCCCGAGGCTCCAGGCCCAGCACTGCGGCTGAACGGCGAGGCGGCCATGAGCCCCGGCAGGTGCCATCTAACGGGGCAGACACGGTGCCACGAGCCCCGGCAGGTGATGGCGACCCTGCCGCGCGCAAGGGCTCCTCCAGCACCTGATGGAGTCCCGGGCACGTGACGGCCCCGCCAGCACGTGACAACGCCGCAGACATTCCCCCGCACCCATGGGCGCGTGTCCTGCGTCCGCACCTGCACCCAAGCTTCGTGCCTGTTCCTTGAAGATGACCTCGGAGCCCAGGATCTGCGATTGCCTCCGGGGTGGCCAACCCTGTGAAAGTACCCCCCCGCAGTTGCTTTGAGCTGGGGATGGTGCCCCCAATCTCTGGACCTCTGAGGGCACCTTTGTCGCCCAGCCTCTGACCACACCCCTGGTCCCCTGGGCTTGGCGCCTTGGAAAGGTTCGCAAGTGATGTTAATCTGGGAATCTTAAAAGATGTAGGAAGCACAAGAAAGGAACAGTAGGGCTAGGGAATCCGGAAAGATGTTTTTAGGAAAGTAGCATTTGAGCCGGATCTAGGACTGGAATAAGGAGTCCTGGAGGAGTCCTGGGAAAGGAAAGGCATTCCTCCTCTTCCACAGACCACCAATCGGATGGTCGCACCTGAAGGAAATGGTGGCGGATGCCAGGCCTGGGGCCTTCCAGGAGCGCTTTTGCAGGATCGGCCCTTTGCCTCTGCTGGGTGCAGCAGAATTGGGCGCGGAACACCAAGATTCCTGCTTCTCTTGTCTAGTGGTGGGGAAGGCGGTGTCCAGTTCTGGGGACCCCATTCTCCTGCCTGGTATCTACGGGGGTCCACAGAATGAGCTCCCACCACTGGCAGGTGAGTAGAAGGGATGTGTGCCATTTCCACGCCGAGCGTGGTCGAGCAGAGGAGGACGCCTGCTCCCCTGGTGTTCATGCCGCGCTGTGCTACCCAGGGCAGCAGCACCATCACTGGGAGCTTGTCAGAGAAGCAGTTCTCAGGCCCCACCCCAGACCTACAGGACCGAAAACTCTGGGAGTGGAACCAGTGATGTGTGTTTTACTAAGCCAAAGAGAGCGACGCCGGGACATCGAGCCAGAGAATGAGGGTAAAGAGCCAACGCCTAATACAAGAACTCTCACTTGCCTTCTTCCCAGGAGGAGAGCGGACCTTTGTTAACCGAGTGGAGGGGACAGGGCGCCTGGGGGGCTCAGTTGCTTAAGCATCTGCCTTCGGCTCAGGTCATGATCCCGGGGGCCTGGGATCGGGCTCCCTGCTCAGCGAGGCGTCTGCTTCTCCCTCTCCCTCTGCCCCTCCCCTGGCTTGTGCTCTCTCTCTCTCTCAAATGAATAAAAATCTTAAAAAGTAAAAATAAAAAAAACAAAGTGGAAGAGGGGGCAGCAGCCACAAATGGAAGAAGCAGCAGAGAAGGACTATTTCTCACGTTCTAACTTCATTCTGGCTCCCAGGTCTGGTCTCTTGTGATCCCCTCTTCTGAGCTGCAGAGACTCTGCAATTAAGCTACAAAGCTCCGGCAGACGTGGTGAGTACGAGAGCAGGACCCAGCTAGCTAAAACCCTGTGAAGGACTCCCATCTGAGCAGGTGGGGACTCACCACGCCCTTGAGGGCTTAATAAAAACCATGAAGAGATCCTGTGTTACCTGGGAAACTAGTTCTCCACGGAGTATGTCATATGCAACCCCACAACGTTCAGGAGACCAGAGCTTAGAACGAACAGGAACACACTCCCAACCTTTATTCAGTTGACATCTGAAATCTCCACACTCCTTAATGCCTCCACACAACTTGGGCTGAGCCTGGATGGGGCCACTAGGGACTGAGGAAGGGGACCCCATCACGGGGCTGCCCCAGGAGGGCCTGTGTGGCACAGGCTGGCCACGCACGGCTGGATCCACGCTGGCTGTAGGGAAAAGTCTCCCAGCCCCAGACACCCCAGCAGATGTGGAAACCCCGGGCCTCACACCTCAGCAGGGACCTGGTGACGCCTCCTCCCTCTCTCTGCACCATCAGCAAGCTGACCGCTTTGTCAGAGTCTCAGGTGACAGCCTGAGACCACACCCAGGTCCAATGCTGTCTCCCTGCTCCTGGCGTGATGTCTTCTCGGGCAGGGGCTGTCTGAGATGGCAAGGAAGCCCCGGGCTTCAGCTGGCCAGTCAGCTGGCTCTCAGGCTGGGATGCTTGACCTCCCTCCTTCCAGACAGGCAGGGCACAGCCAAGGTGTGCATGTGGCCGACCTAGGTGACTGGGGCATCTGGCTGAGACACTTCCGGGGCTCCAGCCTTGCTGCCGCTCTTACTGTGTGGCTCTCTACAGGGTCACTGGGTGCCAACCAGAACTGGGGGAGAGGGCATTTGAGTAGGAGTGGGAGGTCGGAGGAGAGGCCCAGGCGAGACTCGGCAACAGGAGGGGGGTAGGCCGGGGTGATCACGGGGCCACCAGGACGCCCAGGGGCAGCAGCAGGCACAGAAGTGGGAGGAAGCCTGCTGAGTCCCAAGAGCGAGCCTGACTCAACTGACCAATGACCCAATCCTTGTAGAAACTAACTTCTGTATAAACTCCAGGATAATTTTTGCGACCGCAGCCAATGCCCCAGCTCACGATTCCCACCTGGACCCATGTTGCATTAAGTTCACAGACCAGGGGCCCTCCAGAGTCTCCCTGGAGAAAGAGAAAGAAACAAACACAGGAACGGAAGAAAATCACCATCAGAACTGGCTGATCGCACTGCAAGGCCTGGGGAGACGGGCGCGCAGGGGGCTTCCCCAGGACCCCCCTCCCCCAGGCATCCACCAGTCCTGGGAATATTTGAGAGTTGATAACTAAGTGAAAACTTGAACAACCTCTGAGAAATACTCCTGCTTCCCAACTGTTCCTGGAGGCACACAAGATAGATAGCCCCTGGGTCCCAGCGCAGCAGTAGGGCTAATACTGTGTTGAAATACTCTTTGAATGCCCCTGTTCCTCCATGGCACCTGACCTGCCCCCATGGTCCTCTCCAAGCCTCCCATGACCCACCAACCAAAGGGGTACCCCTGACACAATACACAGCCTCCAGAGCCCTACTCCAGCTCTAAGGCTGGTGTCTATTCTGTTCGGTCAGTCCTGGGCCTCCATGGATGTGAAATACTTTGAATATCAACCCTGCATAGGAGGATCCCATAATCCTCACCTCCTACCTGAAATGCCCCCTGACCTTAAACCCACATATCCAACACCGCGCATTTGTCAGTTCCCTGTCTCCAGACTGTCCCAGACATGCCATATACACCCCATCTGAGGCAGAACCCTGCATGTCCTCTCCCAGACCCGCTCTGGTGCCCCCACCCCCCACCAACCAGCTCAGACAGAAACAGAGCCCTCCCAACCTCTCCCTCGCCCCCCTCCCAGCAGTCAGTCACCAAGAACTCATGATTCATCCTCAGACACATCTCCTCCCCCCACCCCCAGCTCCTGCTTGGGACCCAGCATCATCGCCTAGATGATGGGAACAAACACCTAGCCTACAGTCCTGCCCGGATGGCGTCGAGAAACTTGGCCTAGCGCTCCAGGCCACACGGATTCTGACCCTAGCCCTCTTCTCTGGTCACCTCATTGCTCTAGACCTGGAAGACAGGCCCTACACGTGACAAGTTCCCTCAGACCTCGGAGCCGCTGTCCGTGCTGCTCCCTCCCCTACAACGCTTTTCCAAGAAATCCAAATACTCATCCTCTGAGACCCAGCTCAAACGCCCCCTCCTCCAGAAAGCACTCGGAGCAAGAGGAAGATGGTGGGCCCGGGAGTGCAGCAGCCACGCACAGGGGTCCCTGAGCTCGCACCTTTCGAGCTCACCCCAGCTGTGTGATAGGTATGATGTCTAGGTGGCAGGGTTGTGACGGGGGTGAACAGAGCTCCTGTGGCTCACACAGCAAGTGCCACAGAGGAGGAACTCCATAGAGGAACTCCATAAAGGGACTTAGAGTGTTAGCACGACCCGCCCCCAACTTCCCCACACCTTGGCGGGGCCCCCAGGCAGCAAGGGCGGCTCCCTTTAGAAGGAGCGGGCCAGGCCAGCTCAGGGGAGCCCTGAGGGGTTCTCCCCATGAATCTCCTTAACTAAGGAGGGAACGGAGGAGATAGCAGTTCCCCCAGGCCCTGGCACTTGGGAAGCGCGCAGGAGGGGACATCCTCACCGTAGAGGCCACAACGGAGCCAGGAACTGACCTTGCAGAGACTCTTCCCGTCTTGATAGCCACAGATCATCCCTTTTTTCACTAGATTGCGAAGTGACCCTAAGCGTGTCAGCAATATCTGGTTACATTTCTTGTAGTGAAGAATGAGTTGCTTGGTCTCCTGAAGATGAACTGACACTGGGGCTGGGGCAACAAAGACAAAGTCAGGGTCTGCGTGAGTGGAGAGCCCAGGAGCCCCCGAAACCCGCTCTGTGCCCTCACACACTGTTGCATCCTCAGAGGCAGTCGGGGCAATGGCTACCGTCCCATTGACAGGAGGGAACGGAGGCTGTGGTGGTGAGGGGAGAGGGAGAGGTAAGAAAAGCCATGACAGGAGAAGGAGGGACCCCTCAGGACAGAAAGAGGCAAGGCCTTACCAACCGGAAGTGAAAAGCAAGCGTCACCCTGAGTACCAAGAGTAAGTGACAGGTGTCCTGTGCTGAGCAGAATCAAGACGCTCAGACAGGGAGGGCCCCCAAAGGGACCAGTCCAGCTGCTTCCCCGACATAGGAGGCCCTCCAGCCTCGCTAGTAGGCTTGCTCTGGCCCAGCTGACTGCCTAGCACGAGAAGCTCCCTCCCCACCAAGCAGGGACTTCCACGGAGGGACAGATCGGACTCGCAGAGAGCTCATGCCACCGGGGCTGAAGTCCATGCTGGAGAGAGCCCACCATCCCTGGCACCCAGGCCCCCAGGTGTGAACATTCCAACGCAATACTTTTTTTAAAGATTTTTTTTTTTGAGAGAGAGAGAGAGCACAAGTGGGGGGAAGGGCAAAGGGAGAGGGGGAAGCAGACTGCCCGCTGAGCACGAGGCTCGATCGCAGGACCCTGGGATCCTGACCTGAGCCGAAGTCAGACGCTTCGTCGACTGAGCCACCCAGGCGCCCTTCATTAAGCAATTCTTAATGAGGTTCAGTTCTCCCTGGCAGGACGCCCTCCTCCTCCCTTGCCCACCTGTTAAAGAATCAGCCTCCCTGTCCCTTGTGGGACAGCCTGTGGCCCAGCGCCAGCACACCAGGCTGCCCCCTCGACTCCCCACTTACCAGTCTCACCTCCTGCCAGTTGGCCCCAGCCTGCCACCCAGCACTCCGTCCCACTTTCCACGTGGAAAGCCCTTTCGGGGAGACACACAGGCTGGATGTATGAGGAGTAATTCACGGAGAAGGACAGCAAAACCAGGGCGATGTCATGTCTCAAAGTTTTAGCATCATAATAGTGGTGGCAAACGATGTCTTCCACCGGGACCACCAGGGTTGTCTTGGAATGAGAATATAACAGTGTGTCTCCCAGCCTCACTGTATATTCCTCGTGGCTGTGGGAAGAGGACCTGCCCTTCATAGGGATCCCAGAGGGTCTACACTCCCCTTCCACATTTTCCAGGTTCTTCCCAGCCTGGGCCTGTCTCCTCGGCCAGCATCAGGCACCTGCCTGCCTGCTGACCACATCCCGTCCCCAGACCCTAACCAGCCAGTGGTTCTCCAAGTGAGGGCCCGAGACTACCAAAGCAGCCCCTGGGAACTTGGTAGACATGCGAATTCTCAGGTCTCACTCCAGACTGAATAACACCTAGGGGGCTGTGACTCCTTCTCAGAGGAGGAAGAGGAAGCTCAGGGAAGGGGATAGGACTGGCTCCAGGTCACAGAGCCTGACGGGGGGGCCCAAGCCTGGAGCCCCAGACACTCACCCAATTATGCAGTGGGCGGCGGTCAGCACCCACCGACTGGCAATGAGGGATCCTCCGCATATGTGTCTGTCCCTGACCTGCAGGCTCACCTGCCAGGGCCACTTCTTGTCTGAGGCGGGCAGTCCGCCGGCTATCCTCATAGACCTCTGGCCGCATCCTGGTTGGCTCACTAAAGAGAAGGGACTGGAGGTGAAGCTACTGTCTCGTTCCCTGCTCACTGCCCCTAGCCAGCCGCCACGGTGCAGAGCCAGGTTTCCTCTCCAACCCTTCAAGGTAGAGTCTGACCCTTCTAGCTCCCCAAGCAGCTTCCCCTCTGGCCATCCAGGTGGACCTGTCCAGACTTGTCCAGAAGCAGTACCTTGAGGAGAGAAGGTTCCAAATACAGCGGCCTGGCTGGACTCCACTGTGAGTGTGAGAGGCCCCGGAGCTGCAGTGGATATTAGCATCTGCGGGGACTCCAGGGACCCTGGTGGCCCTGGTGGCGCCTCTGGGCTTGCGGGTGTCATTGCAGATTCCTTGCTGGGGCTGTAACCCTCACCTGGGGAAGATCCGTGAGGCAGGAGCTGGCCCGAGCGCGCGCCCTCGCCTGCCCTTTCCCCCGGCACCCCCAGCAAACACCCCCCCCTTCCACTCCCCA
>NC_048221.1:15910169-15920677 GCF_002007445.2 Ailuropoda melanoleuca
CCACTCCCCACCCCCACCCCGTGAGGAGCCCGGCCCGGCCTCGCCCCCTCCCCATCCGCCGGGCCCCACCGAGCCGAGGTTCAAGGAGCAGGAGCCAGAGCAGGAGGCCTAGGGGGCCGCCCAGAGACGCCATGGGCCCGCTTGCCCTGCCGCCCCCTCGAGCGCCCCCTCGCGGCGGCTCGCGGCCCTGCCCTCGCGTTGGCTGGACGCAGGTGCGGGGGCACAATTCCCAGCCCGCAGCTGCGCCTCCAGGGTTCCCGCCTCCTGGTGATTCCACCCGAGACAATCCAGGTAGTGCTCCCCAGGCGCTTGAAGGTGTCATTGCTTTTATCGACCTTAAAATAGAGATCTTCTGGATTATACGCCCCAGAGTAATCTAATCACTGGAGCCCTTAAAAGGACAAGGACATGCCTTCTACCCAATGGAAGATGAAAAACAAAAGGAAAGTATGATAAATAGAAAATACAAAACCAAAGAGCAGTATCGAGTCTTAATATGATAGCATTTGCAATTAAGTGTGAACAGGTTGAACACACCAGACAAACAAGAACTCTCACTTTGGTAAAAAAGATAAGGTCCAGAAATACACTATCTGAAGATACTAGATATTAAAAGAAGACAGGCGGATACATTGGAAATAAAGGGCTAGGAGTGAAATAGCAGACAAATCTGATGCAAAAGAAAGGTGGGATAGCAATTTTTTATCAGATTGTAAAATCACAGGCAAAGATTATGCAAGAAGGGGGCGCCTGAGTGGCTCAATCAGATAAACGTGGGCTCTTGATTTCAGCTCAGGTCATGATCGCAGAGTTGTGAGAGCCCCTCATGGGCTCCACACTCGGCACAGAGTAGGCTTGAGGTTCTCTCTCTCCCTCTCCTTCTGCCCGTTCCCCTGCTGGTGTGCTCTCTGTCTCTCAAAAATTATTAATTAATTAATTAATAATATTACCTAAGTGACAGAAAAATGTATATACAGTAAAAATAAGAAATAATCAAGTAGATGCAACAAGAAGCCCTTAAAATGTAAAACAACAGTTGACCAACTTCATGGGAAACCAGAGTTTTTGAAACATTCTTCTTCAGAAGCCGACAGCTTATGGAGGCAAAATTAAGCAAAAATTATAGGATATTTGGCTATGACCACTGATAATCTTTTTTTTTAAAGATTTTATTTATTTATTTATTCATGAGAGACAGAGAGAGAGAGAGAGGGAGAGACACAGAGGGAGAAGCAGACTTCCCGAGAAGCAGGGAGCCCAATGAGGGACTCCATCCCAGGACCCCAGGACCATGACCTGAGCCAAAGGCAAACGCTTAACCAAGTGAGCCACCCAGGTGCCCGACCACTGATAATCTTGATCTAATAGCAGTATGATGAATTTTACAACTACCAACAGACAGCATTCATTCTGACTGAGCACATAGGAAACATTCAGAAGGCCTCAAAGGAAGACCAATAAACTCAAGGAATCAATGTTATAACTTCTACTCGAGCCATACATCTATAATACTAACATCGACTTCTACCAAAATATCCCATGGTTCTGAAACAAAGACACAACCCTAGAAAATGGTCGTCCTATTAAAAAAGAAATCATAAGGGAGCCTGGCTGGCTCGGTCGGTAGAGCATGGGACTCTTTGATCTCAGGGTCATGAGTTCAAGCCCCACGATGGGTGTGGAGCTTACTTAAAAATAAATAAAATAATTTTTAAAAAGGAAATAATGAGAAAAATAATGACAATTTAAAGATGCCTACCAATGAAAACACGACATACGAAATATCGCGTGATGCAGCGATAGTAGTCTTGGAAAGTAATGTAAAGCTTCGACCATATCAGAAAATAAAAAAGACTGATAACAAATGAGCTAAAGATGCAGCTCAGAAAGTGAAAATAATCAATGGAGTAATCCCCAAGACAGGGCTTGGGAGAAAGAAAAGAATATCGAGAAACAGCAGCAGAACTCAATAGAGACAAAATTATGAACATGAACACAGTCAGAATTTTGTTCTCTGAAAAGCTTAATAAGAGACAACATTCTAGGAAGAATGAAAAAAAGAAAGAAAAATACAGAATAAATAAAGGGAAGTGACTTAAAGATATAACAGATATTTCCTTTTAATTATAAATATCATTAAATCCATATGCTCACTTGTCCTTCTGGCCAAGATAGACTAAGGGGGATTGCCCTTCCCATCTGAACAACCAAAGATGGGCAAAAATATGAAACAACAGTTTTCAGGACACTGGACACCAGGCCACAAAGGGCAGGACTGCTGATAGATGGAAACCAAATGCGATGAGTCCTATCATGGCTCTGTTTGTGGCCTTCAGAGAGTTTCTAGGCCACAGTTCAGAGAAGAGGAACTCAGGCAGAACCCCACAGGAATCCCACAGGCGCCCTGAGGTGAGCAAGTGAAGCTGAAAGGTTCCGGGGGAAGGGGGATGGGGGTTGAGCCAAGGAAGCTATGCAAAGAACACTGGGGAGTGGGGAGAATTCCAGAGACCTGCAAAGGGTCCCCCCTTGAGGACTCCCCAGTATATTGATCAGTGAGTGGGGGGGGGGGGGCCTTTTTGAAGTCAGGGAAANAGAGAAACAACCACTTGAAAGGATTAGAAATAACAATGCCCAGTGGGGCCCAGGAATGCTGCCTGTTCCCAGCAGCCAGACCGGAAAAACTCAAGATTCACAGAGCACTGGTTAGCAGTTCAGAAAGGTCCTGTCTCGGTGGGGCGCCTGGGTGGCTCAGTCCCTTAAGCATCTGCCTTAGGCTCAGGTCATGATCCCAGGGTCCCAAGATCAAGTCCCACCAAATCCGGCCTCTCGGGCTCCCTACTCGGTGGAGAGACTGCTTCTCCCTCTGCCCATCCCCCTGCTCATGATCTCTCTCTCTCTCTCTCTTTCTCTCTCTCAAATAAATAAATAAATAAAATATTGAAAAAGGAAGGGAGGAAGGAAGGAAGGAAGGAAGGAAGGAAGGAAGGAAGGAAGGAAGAGTCTTGTCTTGGCAACAGGAAATAATAGTTCCTAGACTGAGAAGTGCTCCAGTCTTGTCTAACAAACCTTTAAAGTGAGCCCTGAAAATATTCGTTTCCAAGTAATTTTGCTACATCCCACATAAAGCTCAAGGAAATTTCTAGGAAAATATCAAACACCCAGGGAAAAGTCACAGTGTCTGGTATCTAATCAAAGAATACCCAGCACTCAAGGAGCAAGAAGATACGATGCATAATGAGAATAATCAATCAATCCAGAGCAACCTACAATGGACACAGGTGTTAAAATCACTGGCAAGAGGGGCGCCTGGGTGGCACAGCAGTTAGGCGTCTGCCTTCAGCTCAGGGCGTGATCCCAGCGTTATGGGATCGAGCCCCACATCAGGCTCCTCCGCTGTGAGCCTGCTTCTTCCTCTCCCACTCCCCCTGCTTGTGTTCCCTCTCTCGCTGGCTGTCTCTGTCTCTGTCGAATAAATAAATAAAATCTTTAAAAAAAATCACTGGCAAGAATATTAAAACAGCTATTACAACTGTAAGCTATACATATATACTTAAAAGTTAAGTAGGGATACTGAAGATGTAAAAAGATCCAAATCAAACTTCTAGTATAAAAACTACCATGGGTGAGATGAAAAAAAGACAGTGATTGATGGGTTAAACATGGCGGAAGGAAGAGATGGGTTAAACATGGCAGAAGGAAGAGATGGGTGAAATTAAAGACATGACAATAAGAAAAAAAAATGACCAGAATGAAACACAGAGAGAAGACGGAGTATAAAAAACTAGAACACCATGGGCTGTGGCCTTAGACGTGCATCATGGCACTTCCACAAGGGAGAAGTGCTGTGCGAGAGAGACAAAAACATTTAGAGAAATAATGGCCAAACATCTTTCCAAATTCAATAAAAAACCATTACCCAGAGATCCCAGATGCTGAACGACCACCGAACCAATGAAACTAGACTGAAGCACAACCTAATCGAATGGCTCAAAACCAAAGATAACGTGAAGAGGAACATAGGGAACCCAGAAACAACGTGAGCACCGTTCTCAGCTGAGGTCAACAAGATGACATCATGCCTTCCAGTTTCAGCTCTCATAGTGTACACACATGTCCCGTCCCCGGTCTACCGTGGGCCGTATTTTTCCATTTTTGTGCTTTTTTTGCCGCTGATTTTCCTGTTTAAAATGATCCCCCGAGCAAAGAAATTAAAAAATAAAATGATCCCCCAGCTTATTGCTTAGGGGCTGTCTTGGGTCGCTAAGGACTCTGGGCCGTGATGGTCATCACAGAGAAGAGACATGTTAGGTGAGCTCCCTACGGGCATGAACTACACTTCTGTGGGCCCTGAGTTCAATGATAGTGAATCAACAGAGTGCATTAGATAAGGTGTCTTTAGCCAGAAACAAACAGAAAATAAAGGTACACATTGACCAGCCGGTGACCATGCTGTGTGGCGAGACTCCCAGGAATCTACTCCTGTATTTCTTCAAGGAGCAGTGGTTCAGTATTTGCTAATTCAGTGCTCACGGCTTCTTCACAGAACATAAAAACTGAAGAAAAAAAAAAGCCACCAAAAACATTATTTTTAGCAACTGGGTTTGGGGTGGTTGGTTACACAGCAATAGGGAACTGAAACATTTATTGAAACTCACATTGTCCCATGTTGCCTGGCCAAGTGTCTCAGATGGGATTCCCCGGAAGCAGATCCTGACCCGGAACTGTATGCGAGGGTCTGTGTGGTGGGTGTTCTCGGGAGATATGCAGGGAAGGGAGCAAGTGAGGAAGAACTGGGCAATGGGAGAATGCATTTGCCACTGAGGTCTCAGCTGATCCTCCAAGAAGCCCTTCCAAGCTGGCCCCAAGTGCGGCCAGAAGGCTGGGCCTTGCTGCCCCTGCGTGCCGAGCACCTGCCCTGGGCAACACCCTTTACAAGGATGGGCTCCTGAGCGCATCCGTTCCCGTGGCCCAGGGCAGCTTCTGTGAGGGCCGCAGCTGAGGCAGTATTTTCAGGAGCTGGGGGAATGATGTGATTTCTCTGCAAGAGGGGGGATGCAGTGGCAACACCGTCTGATCCCCCAGGGTACCACTTCCGGTTGGCTCCTGAGTCCTTGGGACATGATCCTGGCCATTTGGATAGCTTCCTCGCTATCTGGTACGACGCGATGGTTTCGTCTCCTCCAACACATTCCCTGCTCCACACCTGGACACTTTTCAGACCACTTTCCAGGAGGCCCTGATTTCTTTGGGTGGGAAATTGTATTTCAAGACCGCAATCTGGGCCCTAGGAATATTCATTGCTAGATGTCGCTTGCTTCTTATGACTAGAAACCCCTAGCGCTTTTTGTTTTGTTTCTGTTTAAAGTCTGATATTTTTAGACCTCATTGCCTGTCCCTCAACCTCGGGGGTCTGTCCAGCCACCACGCCCCTGACCTGAGTAAGGGTCGTCCTACGATGGGCTCTCCCCTCCCTCCCGCGGTCCACATCTTATTCGTGGCCACAGCCCAGTGCCTGACTCACGAAAGTTATCCCGCGGATATTGGTTGGGAAGACTAAGAGTGGCTACCCCTTACCGGCAGTTGGGGGTCCTGTTCGCAGGGAGACTCACCCCAGCTTTTCTGGTAGCCAGAGGCGGGTCCTGAGCAACTAAGCCACCGGACTAAATTCCTGTCTCCGCCCCCAGCAAGAACCACATTCTAATATCAGCACGCCACAGAGCATCCCGTCTGGACCATAGATTTCCCAGAGCTGGGGACTGTGCCTTCAGCCAGGGCTGCGACTCCCGGCTAGCCAGTTGTGGGATTCCATCTTTGCATTTACTGAGTTTAGCTGTAACCCGCTGGGGTTTACAAAGCAGAATGTCCCACCCTAGCCTCCCTCAGACAGCAGGTGGGACTCTCCCAGACTGCCCGCTGAGGTCCTGGGTAACTGGAGCCTTAGCACTGACCAAGGAAGGATGGGTAGGCAAGAGAGAGGCTGGGGGATGATCAGCAGCCAGTACCAGGTGACTGTGGGACTGTGGGAAAAGAAACTGTATACACACACACACAGAGCCAGGCCCTCCCGCCTACCGTCCCCTGGTAGGGAGCTCTTTGGGCTCAAGGCGTCTTGACACTCAGCCCACGGGGTCTCCTCAAGGCATGTCTGTTACAGGGCAGCAAGGAGAGGCACAAGGGTGTGTAAGTGGGCCATGCCCCAGTCTCTGTCCTCTTGCTCTCCCTGCTCCTGACTGCCGAGGCCGCCAAACTCAGCTACAACACTTCCAGCCACAGAGACATTGATGACTCTAACAGGAGGACAGGCAGCAGGACCCACTGGCTAAGGCCGTCCATCAGATTTATATCAAGGTAGAGAAGCTTCCCACCTCTGACTCTTCTAGAGTTTACTGGACACCATGAAGTGCTTTCCAGGCTACATGGGACACTAGTTCCCTACACAGTATGTTATATGCAACCCCACAACTTTCAGGAGACCAGAGCTTCAGAATAAATAAGAATGCACTCCAAACATTTATTCAGTTGATGTCAGAAATCTCTACACTCCACCAACACCTCCACACAACTTGGGCTGAGCCTGGATGGGGCCACTAGGGACTGAGGAAGTGGACCCCATCACGGGGCTGCCCCAGGAGGGCCTGTGTGGCACAGGCTGGCCACGCATGGCTGGATCCACGCTGGCTGCAGGGAAAAGTCTCCCAGCCCCAGACACCCCAGCAGATGTGGAAACCCCGGGCCTCACACCTCGGCAGGGACCTGGTGACGCCTCCTCCCTCTCTCTGCACCATCAGCAAGCTGACCGCTTTGTCAGAGTCTCAGGTGACAGCCTGAGACCACACCCAGGTCCAATGCTGTCTCCCTGCTCCTGGCGTGATGTCTTCTCGGGCAGGGGCTGTCCGAGATGGCAAGGAAGCCCCGGGCTTCAGCTGGCCAGTCGGCTGGCTCTCAGGCTGCGATGCTTGACCTCCCTCCTTCCAGACAGGCAGGGCACAGCCAAGGTGTGCATGTGGCCGACCTAGGTGACTGGGGCATCAGGCTGGGACACTTCCGGGGCTCCAGCCTTGCTGCCGCTCTTACTGTGTGGCTCTCTACAGGGTCACTGGGTGCCAACCAGAACTGGGGGAGAGGGCATTTGAGTAGGAGTGGGAGGTCGGAGGAGAGGCCCAGGAGAGACTCGGCAACAGGAGAGGGTTGGGCCGGGGTGATCACGGGGCCACCAGGACGCCCAGGGGCAGCAGCAGGCACAGAAGTGGGAGGAAGCCTGCTGAGTCCCAAGAGCGAGCCTGACTCAACTGACCAATGACCCAATCCTTGTAGAAACTAACTTCTGTATAAACTCCAGGATAATTTTTGCGACCGCAGCCAATGCCCCAGCTCACGATTCCCACCTGGACCCATGTTGCATTAAGTTCACAGACCAGGGGCCCTCCAGAGTCTCCCTGGAGAAAGAGAAAGAAACAAACACAGGAACGGAAGACAATCACCATCAGAACTGGCTGATCGCACTGCAAGGCCTGGGGAGACGGGCACGGATGGGGCTTCCCCAGGACTCCCCTTCCCCCAGGCATCCACCAGCCCTAGGTTCCTGGGAATATTGGATCTAAGGATAGAAAACTTCAGCAAACAAAATTCATACATGTATGCAAAAACTCAGTGTACAAAAAAAAAATTTGAATATAAACAAAGAAAATGTCCATAATCTGAGCTAATCATAATGAATAAAGTCTTTGCCTAAGCACTCTGCCTGTCACATAGAAGGGGTTCAAAACACGTGACTTGCATTTCTGTTATTTTCTACCTGACTCTCCCCTCTTCTCCCAACCCCCTCCAGGTAGCACCAGGTCCTCCTGCTGAAGGATGCAGGCAGGCCAGCCCGGCCAAGCCTTGGCAGCTTGTCCCCTTGAGTACCCTTGACGTGCATTAAGGGTGAATGGAGGGGCCGGTGAATGAGAAAATTGTGGGGGGACAACAAAATGGCAAGACAGACAAGGGCCCATGAACTGACCTGGCAGGCATCCTTTCCTTGGGTACTGTAACCACAGACCGTCCCTTCCTTGACCACATCACTAGTAGTTTCCATCTCTGTTTGGAGCATTGTGTTACATTTTTCATAACGGATAATGTTCAGCTCAGCCTCCTGTAGCCATTCCGAAGAGTCTTCGGATTTATCTGTAGATATAATTTAGGAGTCGTTGGACCTGCCTCATGGAACAGAATGGGAGCCCCTGGAACACACTCTTGGTCTCAGTACAGTGTGTTCACAGACGGACGCCACGTTAGCGCCGTGAATATGGTCCCCACTTGACACCGGAAGAAATGAGGCTCGAAGCTGACGTAGGCAGAGGAGGAGGTAGGAATCAAAACCAAAACAGGAGAAGGAAGAACATCAGGACAGGAAGAGGTGAGGCCTTACCAGCCCTGAGAAATCAAAACCAGTTCTGTCACTCTGAGTATCCTTAGTAATCGTGACAGTTGTCCTGGCCTGAGTGAAGTGACCTTACTTTTAAGCAGGATCATAAACTCTTGGACAAGTAGTGTCCCAAAAGTACCAAATCCAACCTCTCCCCAGGGATGGGAGGCCCAACAGCCTCACCAAGAGGAGTTCTCTGGGCTCTTCTCACTCACAGGAAGCTCCCTGTCCACCAAGGCAAGGACTTCCAGTTTGCGACAGCTCCCGTGGGTAGACAGATCAACACCAACACCCCACGGGCTAAAGTCCACCCTAGAGAGAACCCACTTTGCTCGTCACCTGAGCCCCCAGGCCCTGAAATTCTTTTTTTTTTTTTTTAAAGATTTTATTTATTTGACAGAGATAGAGACAGCCAGCGAGAGAGGGAACACAAGCAGGGGGAGTGGGAGAGGAAGAAGCAGGCTCATAGCAGAGGAGCCTGATGTGGGGCTCGATCCCATAACGCTGGGATCACGCCCTGAGCCGAAGGCAGACGCTTAACCGCGGTGCCACCCAGGCGCCCCTGAAATTCTAATCAAATCTGTAACACCATCAAATTACTCCCTACCGGCATCTTCTCCGCCCTCCTCCCTTATCCACCTGCTAGAAAATGGCCTCCCTGCCTCCCCCTTGAGCTCTAAGGCCAACAGCAGGGCACGAGGCAGCCTCTTGCCTGGCCTGAGCTTCGAGTCTCACTTCAGTCTTACCTGCTTCATTGAGCTTCCCCCAGCCAGTCACCCAGCACTCTGTACCAGTTTGTACCATGAACGCCTTTTTCGGGAGGCACACGGGCTGGATGTGGGAGGAAAAATTCACAGGGAACTCAAGCAGAACAAGGGCAATGTCATTCTCAATTAATCCAATAGGATTGTAATCTTGGTGAACCACGATGTCTTGGACGGGGATCTCGATGGCCATTCTGGAGGTATTCTTCATGAAGATGTCTCCCAGCTTTGCCGTGTACTCCACATGGCTGCAGAGAGATCCTAGCGGCTCTACACTCCCCTTCCACATCTTCTGGGCCTTCCCAGCCTGGGCCTCTCTCCATCAACCACTTCCCTCCCGCCATCACCGCGCCCCATCCCTGGACCCCCGGTCAACCTCTCCAGTGGTGCTCCCAGTCTGGTTCCCTGGGGAGGAGCCACAGCGTCACCTGGGGGCTAGCTGGAGATGCGGATGCTCAGATCTCGCTCCTGACCTGCGTCAGAGACGCTGGGGGCTGGGGCCGGGCAGCGTTTTAACAATTTCTGCAGGTTTATCCAGGCTCGAAAGTTTGAGACCACCGATCTAGCCACCTTGGTCTACTCCACTCCACTCTTCTTAAATATCCCCCCTGCCAGTCTTTGTCCACACACTGCGTCTCAACTGGCATCCCTCCCATTTCTTGTCACTTGGCCTGAAGGCAAATCAGCACAAGCTTTGAACCTGATTTGGGGTCTTGACTTTTTAGGCTACCAAGGGCCCTACCGTCACCTACCTCTGATTGCAGCCTGAAGAGCAGGGTTTAGGACCCTCTTTTTCGGATAAGGAGAGGAAGCTCAGGGAAGGGGACAGGACTGGCTCCAGGTCACAGAGCCCCAGACACTCACCCGAATATGCAGTGGGCGGCGGTCAGCACCCAGCGACTGGCAATGAGGGAGCCTCCGCACATGTGTCTGTCATTGATCTGCAGGCTCACCTGCCATGGCCACTTCCGCTCTGCGGCGGGCAGTCCGCCGACTATCCTCATGGACCTCTGGCCGCACCCTGCAGCAGGTCAGGGGAGGGAGGAGCTGACAGGAACGCCGCTGCCAGCACCACCCGCAGAGCCGGCTGATGCTCAGAAGCCTCAGGACCCTCAAGGCAAGGCCCTGTCCCTTCAGACCCGCCACCCCACCCCGGGGGCAGCCCTGTGTCCCCTGAGGCTCCTCGGAGAATGGCCACGCGTCCCCTCCGAGCTCAAGCGCTGGGTTGGGGCCCCTCCGACCCCCCAACTCCCCTGAGAAAAACCATCTCCGCATGAGACTCTCCCCCAGAGCAGGGTCCCGGCCCCCTCGGCCCCCTCGGCCCCCTCGGCCCCCTC
>NC_048221.1:15920777-15924968 GCF_002007445.2 Ailuropoda melanoleuca
CAACGTGGGCTTCCTCTTACCAAAGCGGATATAGCTGCAGTTGCTGAATGTCCAATCTGTCAGCATCCAAGGTCAAGGCCAAACCCCTGAAATGCTACATCCCTGAAGGAAACCAACCAGCTCTTTGGTGGCAAGATGATTATATCGATTTCTTTCCACCCTGGAGGGCTAACAATTCATTCTTACTGGGATTAGTGCATTTCAGTACTCTGTAGTACCGTGTTATGCGGATCCCAAGACGATAAGTCAGACACTCCGTGAGACCACTGATAATGGTGCTGGCAAAGGCATTATAGGCAGACAACACTTTCCAGCTTTCCAATAATTAAATACTTTTGTGACAACAGTAGTGATATAAGTAAATGTGATTTTTTTATATTGATTGTGTAATGAAACATGTCAACATTTGGAAAATCTACAGTGAGCCAATATTTTCCGAAGATTTTACAAAATTATGTATGGCTACAAGATCCATTCAAAGTGAAAGCCCAATACATTTTAATGGAATGAGTACAAAAGTTGAAAAAGGTTCATATTCTACATTGTGAGAAATTTAAAAATGGGAAGTCTTTAATATTTCCTAACAATGCTACCATTTCTGGCACCCACCTCATGTCTTGGTACAGACCAGTTTCCATCTGATATCATTTTCTTTCAACCTGAAGAACTTCAGAATCTCTTGAAGTCCAGGCAGGAATTCTCTCAGCCTTTGTTTTTAGAAGTCTTTACTAATTTCATATTTGAAAGATATTTTCATTTGATGCAGAATTCTCTGCTGATTTACTTTATTTCTTTTAACACTTGAAGATGACCCTCTCTCTACTATCTTCTAACTTGCATTGTGTCTGGAGAGAAGTCTGCAGTCATTCTTATTTTTTTTTTTAACACTTGAAGAGACCCTCTCTCTACTATCTTCTAACTTGCATTGTGTCTGAAGTCTGCAGTCATTCTTTTTTTTTAAGATTTTTTTATTTTTAAGTAATCTCTACACCCAACGTGGGGCTCAAACCCAGAATCCCAAGAACAAGAGTCATGTGCTCCACCGACCAAGCCAGCCAGGCACCCTGATCATTCTTATCTTTGCTCCTCTGTATATAATGTCTTTTTCCCAGCTGCTTTTAAACTCCATCCCTGAGTTTTGAATAACAATTCAATTACCGTGTTCTGCAATGTGGTTTTCTTTGTGTTTACTTGGGGTCCGTTGTGCTTCCTAAACCTGTGGCTTTTCATTTTTAATCAAATTTGGAAATTTTCAGAAATTATTTGAATTATTTGAAAAGTTTTTGAAGAATATTATTTCTTCAGATATTTCTCTCCCACTATTTTCTTCCATTCTTCTATACTCTAATTTCTCAGGTAAGACCACGTGATATCATTCCATAGGTCAAATCATCAGGGTCCAATAATTTTTTTCAATCTTTTCTTATCTATGCTTCAGTTTGGATGGTTTATATTGCTGTGCCTTCGATTTCATTAATATTTTCCTCTGCAGTATCTAATCTGTGGTTAGACCCATCCAGTGAATTTCTCACTGCAGGCAGTGTATTTTTCAGCTCTAACAGTTCCATTTAGCTCTTTCTTTATATTCTCTTCTAGTCACATTCATGTTTTCTTTTAAATCCTTGAGCAAATTTAGAATATTAATAGCAGGTGTTTTATTAATTTTTTTAAGATTTTATTTATTTTAGAAAGAAAGAGTGTGAGAATGGGAGTGTGTGAGCAGGGGAGGGGCAGAGGGGGAGGGAGAGAATCTCAAACAGAGTTCATGCTGAGCTCAAAGCCCACCCTGGGGACTCCATCCCAGGACGATGAGATTATGACCTCAGCAGAAACCAAGAGTTGGATGCTTAACCGAATGAGCCATCCAGGCACCCCAATAACAGGTGTTTTAAAGTTCTTATCTACTATTTCTGTATCTGTTTCTATTGACTGGCTTACCTCTTAGTTATAGGTCTAGTAATTTTTAATGAATGCTGAACACTATTAGTGTTACACCGTTGACTGCTTGAATTGTATTTCCTTTCTTTAAGGAGTGTGGAAATTTGGCAGGTAACTAAATTACTTGCAGTTCACCTTGGTCCATTCAAAGTTGGTTTTTAAGCTTTGTTAGGATGAGTCTAGAATAGCCTTTATTCTAGGACTACCTCCACCTTAATACTAAGGCTTGAGCCTGATGGAATCTCTACTGATTGTCTGAGTACTCAGTGAGGTCCTTCCTCTCTGGAGGGATGAAACTTGAATCTCCCAGAGCTGTGTGAGCTCTGTGAGCTGTTCACCGTATAGCACCCTAGCAGTTGTTCTCTGCCTAGCCTCCTGGAAAGGCAACCTATGTGTGTGCGGATTAGTATTCAGCCAAAGACTGAAGGGAGAGTTCTGCAGATTTCTGGAGTTGTTTCTCTGCATATCTCCATCCTGAACAGCAGGGATCAGCAAACTTGCTCTGTAGAAGACAGACAGTAAATATTTTAAGCTGTGCAGGTCCACATGGACTCTGCCATATAATCGTTTTAAAAAGCGATTCTTTAAACTGTGTAAATCATTCTTAGTTCTATACAAAAGCAGGCTGTATCTGGAAATGGCCCACAAACCATAGTATGGTAAGCCCTGCTCTTCAGGATTCTGACCTGCAAACTCCAGATGCCTACTCTTCCTGAGCTCCAGTCTGTCTCCTTAACTTAGTGATATCATTGCGCTCTGTTTGGGTTCCCCTCCCTGTGCCATGTGAAAATTGCCTCCATTTAGGAAGCCAGGACAATTGTAGGGTTCATCTCACCTATTGCCCTTCTTTCTAGAGTCATAGTCCTACATTGTCGGACAATGCTCTTAACAACGATAGTTTTCCAGAAAAGCAGAACAACCCGTTTTCTATGTATTCTATTGGTGTATTTTCACGATGAGTAACTCCGCTTCATTGTGTGTCTTTTGAATTACCTGTGTCATCTGCGAGAGTTATGACCTTGGATGTCAAGTAAATGTATTTTTCTTAATTCATAATGCTAGCTTTCAAACTAATTTTACCAAACTACACTCCCACCATCAGTATATGAGTCTTTCTGTTAATCTCCACTCTTCCCAACACTCATTGCCACAGTTCTGTTTTTTCCCACATGGTGGGCATAAAATTATATCTTGGTAAGGTTTTAATTTACATTTCCCTGGAGTATATTTTCATATCTTTCCCAGCCATTTGTGCTGTCTTTCTGTAAAATGTTTGTAACACCTGCCCAATTTTATATTTAGATTGCTTTTGAAGTACTCCTTTTTGAGGTTTTTTTTTAATGCATGCTAATCCTTTGTTGGTAATGCGTGCTCCAAATATCATTTTACAATCCTGATTTGTCTTTTCACCTTATTACATCTTTTGATGAATAAAAGTTCATAGTTTTAACAGAAAGAGCAATCTTTTTCTTTATCATTTATGCTTTTTGTGTCTGCTTTTAAGAAAGAAGCCTTCCCTAGGGGCGCCTGGGTGGCTCAGTCGATTGGGCGTCTGCTTTCTGCTCAGGTCATGATCCCAGAATCCCAGGGTCGAGCCCCACATTGGGCTCCCCACTCAGTGGGGAGTGTGCTTCTCCTCTGACCCTCCCCCTTCTCATGCTCTCTCTCTCAAATAAATAAATAAAATCTTATTAAAAAAGCTTTCCCTATCCTGAGGTCTTAAAGATACGGTCCTGTGTTTTCTTCTAAAAGTTTTAAAGTTTTGTTTTTCATGTTTTGTCTTTTACCCACATATTTTTTTGTTTTTAGTGAGATAGGAATTCAGTTTTGGGGCACCTGGGTGGCTCAGTCGTTAAGTGTCTGCCTTTCGGCTCAGGGAGTGATCCCGGCGTTCTGGGATCGAGCCCCACATCAGGCTCCTCCGCTATGAGCCTGCTTCTTCCTCTCCCTCTCCCCCTGCTGTGTTCCCTCTCTCACTGACTGTCTCTCTCTCTGTCAAATAAATGAATAAAATCTTTTTAAAAAAAAAAGGAATTCAGTTTCATTTATTTTCCGTTTAACCATTTATCCCAGCACCATGTACTGAATGGCCCATTCCTTTTTTTATTAAAGTATAGTTGACACATGCTTGATTACTAGAGCTTTTGAGCATCAGTATGTGATAGAATATATTCTCCCACACCTACTTCTTCTTCATTAGAGTTTTGGCTATTCTTGGTACTCCATATAAACTTAAGGAAAAGTTTGACAATA
>NC_048221.1:15925068-15940069 GCF_002007445.2 Ailuropoda melanoleuca
TGTGTGATAGGTATGATGTCTAGGTGGCAGGGTTGTGACGGGGGTGAACAGAGCTCCTGTGGCTCACACAGGAAGTGCCACAGAGGAGGAACTCCATAAAGGAACTTAGAGTGTTAGCACGACCCCCCCCCAACTTCCCCACACCTTGGTGGGGCCCCCAGGCAGCACAGGCAGCTCCCTTTAGAAGGAGTGGGCCAGGCCAGCTCAGGGGAGCCCTGAGGGGTTCTCCCCATGAATCTCCTTAACTAAGGAGCGAAGGGAGGAGATGGCAGTTCCCCCAGGCCCTGGCACTTGGGAACAAGGAAGCGTGGAGGGGACATCCTCCATGTGGAGGTGGAAAAGGGTCCACGAAGTTACCTGACAAGAATCCTTTCCAGCTTCCTTATAGCCACAGAGCATCCCTTCCAGTACTATATTCCTCTTCGTTGTCATGGCCTTCTGAATCAACTCATTACACTTTTCATGGTGGATGATGTCTTGGTCGACCTCATGGAGAACAGCTGTGATGAGGCCGCCGCCTACAAGGGAGGAAACTCAGCAGGGGGTGGCTGTGCACAGGGGGACAGCACGCCCCTCAGCACCTAGAATCCCCTTTGAAAAAGGCAGGGCAGTGGGTATTGTCCCCGTTTGACACTGGAGGAAACGGAGGCCCAAACCAGACATGGGGACAAAAGGAGGTAAGAACTAAAATCCAGAGAGCATAAAGACGAACCAGTCCGGACAGGTGGAGGGCAAGGCCTTACCAGCCGGAGAAATGCTAATCAAGCCTCCGTCACGCTGAGTACCCACAGTCGTAGCGACAGGGATCCCGTGCGTCAGGAGCATGTCTTTACTTTTGAGCACATTCACAGACTCTCGAATGGGTAATGCCCCAAAGTTACCAATCCAGCCTCTTCCCCGAGCTAGGAGGCCCTCCAGCCTCCTCAGCAGAGACCTTCGCGCTCTGCCTCCACCCGAAAGGACGGGAAGCTCCCTGACAAGCAAGGCCAGTACTTGCTCTGACTGGCAAACAACCCATCAGCTGCTGAGCAGAAATCCACCCTGGATAGAACTCCAAAGCCTCTGGCTCCATCCCCCAGAACCTAAAAATACCCCCAAACCAACCAGGCACAGTCCCTCACACATCTGCAGAAAGAGACTTCGCCCAGCTATTTCTTCTCCTGAGAGCAGCTCCAGTTCCCAGGCCCCGCGCCTTTCCTAAACGGCTACCAAGAAATATTTGTGCTGCAACAAAAGACCTCAACCAATTTCTAGGCTCAAGCCAATCAGGAGCCATTACCTTGGCGGCTGCTAAACTTGAGGCCCCCTTCCCCCTCTGCCAGGCAGTCTGCCAGGCTTGTCCCTCTCTTTAGCCTTTTTGCCTTCTTCAGGGTTGGGCTGCCTCCCTCTTCCTGAGTATGCTACCTGCCTCCCAGTCTCACCATATTCTTCTTTTCTGCCCCATCCGGTCACCCAGCACGTGGTCCCAGCTTCCACTCGGAAAGTCTTCTGAGGGATGCATATCGGCTGGATGGTCATGGTGAAGTTTACAGGGTACAGGAGCTGGAGAAGGGCAAGGTCCTTTTGAATGATTCCAACTACTGAGAGCTGAGGGTGGATGATGATGTTCCGGACAGGGACCACCACACTGGTGATCTCCCTATGGACACTCCGATCTCCCATCTTGACACTGTAGCGGAATCGGCTGTGGGAGAGAGGGCATCCGCCTCATAGCGACCTTGGGAAGCATCCCTTGTGCCTTTTCCGCACATTGCAGATGCTTCCCAGCCAGGCGCCAACCTCCCCCACCGCTCTTTCTACCACCCTATCACCAAACAGCCCTCCTTAACGACTGTCAACATTGGTTTGCTCATCCTAACAATTGCTTTTGTTCCCCAGATTAGTATTCCTAGTAATGAGAGGACCAGTGCAGAATCCGGCCCGTTTTTATTTTTTTTATTTTTTTTTATTTTTAAAGATTTTTATTAATTAATTAATTAATTTATTTATTTATTTATTTGACAGAGATAGAGANTATTTATTTATTAATTAATTAATTTATTTATTTATTTATTTATTTGACAGAGATAGAGACAGCCAGCGAGAGAGAGAACACAAGCAGGGGGAGTGGGAGAGGAAGAAGCAGGCTCATAGCAGAGGAGCCTGATGCGGGGCTCGATACCATAACGCTGGGATCACGCCCTGAGCCGAAGGCAGACGCTTAACCGCTATGCCACCCAGGCGCCCCCCGGCCCGTTTTTAGTGTGTGTGCGTGCTTTGGCTGGGTTGAGTTGGGTTGGGTTGGGTTGGGTTTGGGTTTTGTCAAGTTGCCAGGGCGTCAGAACCTAATGGGTATTTGAGGAGAGCGGGGATGGCTTCAGAACTCTGTCTCCACTTGTCACTCCTCACCTTAAAATACAGTGGCCGGCAGTCAGCACCCACTGCTGTGTGATGAGGGAGCCTCCGCACACGTGTTTCTCGTTGATCCGCACGCTCACCTGCCAAGGCCACTTCCCTTCTTCGGCCTCCTTTCCTCCCAAGATTTTCGCAATTACTTGGCCACACCCTGGGGTGAGAACAGCGTGAGAGGAAGAACCTCAAAGAAACAGAGCCCGAGCTTCCCAGGAGAGCACCAGGTGCCCCTCAGACAGCGGGGGGGAAGGCCACGGCCTCTTAGACTCCAGGGCCGTGCTGCCGAGTCCCCAGGCCCTGGACCCGCAGACCTCCAAGCCCGCATGGCATCCGGCTCAGACTCCACAGTGGGGCTTCATTCCTCAGACCCTCGGGGCTCCCCTAGACTCCCCCGGAGCACCGGCTCCCACTTGCAGGCCTCAGCCCCCCTCGAGGATCCCAACGCCAGGCGTCACCTGGGATCAGTTCCACCAACTGGGAGAGTATGTCAGGCTCTTGGGGCCCGGGGGTCGCGGATGGTCCCTCTGCCCTCCCCACGCTCACGCCGGGGCCCTCGCGGTCGCCTCCCGAGGATGACGCGGAGGTGGGCGCCGGGAAGGGTGGAGGTGGCAAGGACCCACCCTGCGCCCCACCCCGCCAGGGCTGGAGGAGCAGGACCCAGAGCAGGAGGCCCAGGGAGCCGCCGCCCCGGGACGCCATGGGCCCACCCCCGCTTCCGCGGCGCCTTTTGCGGTGGCAGGTGGACGGGTCCGCGCAGGCGCGTGAGTGCCAGAAATAGCGGCCCCTCGCGCCGGGGCCTAAGTGCGAAACCCCGAGCCGTCAGGTTCACGGGGGGGGGGAGGGGGGGGCCTCGCTCGGCTCCGAGTCCCGCTCAACCCCGCCCAGCCCGGAGGGGTCAGGGTGCCTCCGAGGAAACTGCCCTTGATAGGGACCTTCCAGTTCCAGGGACACTGCCTGATGTCCCTGCCCCTTCTGGGGCGGCCCCTGGGCTGCAGCTGTTGAGGCTCGGCGGCCAGGGCATTACCCGAGGAGACTTGATTCTCCATACTGGTTCCTCGGCTCAGGGCTTCACCCACCAGACCGAGATTTGGGGGTGGGGCCTCTACAGATGAAGTAGCTTAGACAAAGGAGGAGGCTGCTATTCTATTTCAGTAATAGTGGCGCCTTAAAAAGTTAGCGACCACCAAAGATACCCGCAAGTCAGTCTGTTCTTCTTAGCGCTTGGTCCCTGGCATCCGTCCCGATGCCATGTGCTTTGTCTTTGGGGCCTAAAGGCTTCTGCTAGGCCTCTGCCTCTCTGGGCTTCAGCAGCCCTGTTGAAGTCGGGGAGAAAACAACAGTCACACCTTCTGAATTGCAGTACTTCCCACTTTACCCTGGCCAAAACGGGACAGCCAGTCACGGTGTTTTGGGGGATGTGGATGCTCCCCTCGCAGTGTGTGTTTCAACGTCCCAGTGAAGGGGTTATTCTCTAAGGCCTTCTTGGAGGTCAGAGAAGTGAAGGAGTAGTTCATACATCATGAAACCATTCCAGTATTCTCCACTCTCTAACTCTTTGCATTCCTTTCTCTATATAAAGCCAAGGAATTTCTGGCATATCAGCTTCCCTGAGTGTGGTCCACCACTGAGTTCAGGCTTAGAACAACCAACATGTAGAGTCTGCAACATGTGGAATCATGCCCACCTGTCTGAACCAGGAAACTGAGTTCAGAATTTCTGGTAAGTGTGTTCCTGCTAAATGTGGCCCCAGACCTCCCCAATCAAGCAAAGTCCTTAGAATCCAATCCTATCACATACCTCTGGTTTGTTCCAATGTAGATGAGCAAACTCTTGCAGTTCTTCTTGTAAGGAAGGCTTCTCCTCCCGGGTTATACTTTGTACCTGTCCAAAGGCACAGCATGCTGGGCTCTTACTCCAGTTACTAGGTCGAGATGCAGTGAAGCCTGGCAGGGGTGATACAAGTAAAGAATTGGCATGCACTTATAATGTCCTCAGATGAAGTCAGTACAGTGTCTCTAAAGTAAAGAGGACCAGCCTTATCAAATGGGAGGAGGCAATATTTCTATTGGCAAGAGAGGTTCAATGTGGCCGAGGATGAGGGTGTCCTAAATCTATCCACATGTGCCCCTGTTTAAATTTTCAGGGTCTCTTTCCCGACTAATGCCCTAACTTTTCTTTAAGAGTTCTGATGAAGCTGTTACTTCAACTTATGTTGAAACTCAGCAACCCAAAAGATCGATACTACATCTTATTTTCAACTGCATCAACTCTGTAGTTATACAGTACATGAAATTATTTTAGGGAAATCAGAGAAGCCTTTAATCCAAGAAGTTAAAACTCAAGATTGCCATTTTCTTTCTTTAAAATCATCATCAGTGCAGTAAGAAATAAGTCCTTTTCACAATCCTTGCATTCTTCGTTTCCACAATAACATCTATTGTGGCAGCCTGTTCTCTTTTATTGGACTGTCAAATGCAAAGTGTGGGCCAGTGTAAGACTTTAGAACTTCTAGGAGCTGTAGACACAAGGTGAGCTTGCACCCACTCATAGAGCCTTGTCTACAAACTCCCATCAGTTGTTCATGAGAAAGATTAGCGGCAGGGCAAGAGAACAGAGAAAGCCTTGCTTACAGTATAGGCATTGGGGAGGGAAGCAGGAGCTGCTGTGGAAAAGGCATGATGTCTGGCCTGAATCCTTCAACTCTGTCCCCCATCCCACCAGCCAGCCAAAAGAAGACCACTGCAAAGCAGCAACAGCCACTGCCACCAGCACCACTGTCACCTTATGCAACTGGGTGAAGGGCACAAACCTGTCATTTTCAGGGTACAAGTTAAAGCCTACTATATCTGGGTAACGAAAACATAAAATAACATCTACCCCTAAAGATAGAGCCACATCGTTAGAGATCTCCTATGCTGGGGGAGAATCAAGATCACTGAGAAGGCCTCATCTCTGAAAGCCAAGAATATAGTACCTGCCTAATAGTGAGGCTGAGCCAGGAAGACAAAGAATGCCCCGCATCCTCCCTCCACTACCAGGCTAGCAAGTTTCCGGGAATAGTAACGGCAGTTTGCTGCTGGGGGAAAGGGGGTAAAAGCACGGAAAGACATCCTCTTTGACACATAAGCACACAGAAGACTGACAGATGAATGCAGAACAGACACTGAGAAAAAAATCCAACAAGTCAGCCACCACTCCAAGCAAAAAATATAACGTACGAATGTGAAGCCTGGTACATATGCAGGGTAACCTCACAACAAAAAAACTTGGCATGATTGTCTCAATACTCTCTACTAAAGAGAAGACATGCCTACTTCTGGACATAGTGTTTGTTCACTATGATTCACATAGATTTTATTTATTTATTTTAGAGAGAGAGAGTATAAGCTGGTGGAAGAGCAGGGGGGGAGGGAGAGAGAGAATCCCAAGCAGACTCTGCATTGAGCATGGAGCCCGACATGGGGCTTGATCCCAGGACCCTGAGATCATGACCTGAACTGAAATCAAGAGTCAGACGCCTCATTGACTGAGCCACCCCAGTGCCCCATGAACATATTGTTTATCAAAGTCTCTATTCACCTACCCAGAATGACTAGCTTTCAACCAAAAATGATAAGACACACAATGAAAAGGAAATTAGCAACATGCTATCAAGAGACAAACCAATCAACAGAACTAGATTCGGATAGGATGTGGGGTTTAGAACCATCACACAGGGAATTTTATTTATTTATTTTCAAAGATTTCATTTATTTATTTGAGAGAGAGAAAGAGAGAGAGAGCACCAGCCAGGGGAGGGGCAGAGAAGCAGACTCCCCGCTGAGCAGGGAGCCCAACGTGGGACTCGATCCCAGGACTCTGGGATCAGGACCTAAACAGAAGGCAGACACTTAACCGACTGAGCCACCCAGGCATCCAGAGCCATCACACAGGGAATTTTAAATACTAAGATGAACATTCTCTAGCTGCCATCTGGCCTCCCTGCACGTGTGCACCCAATCTCAATCTCAGCTGGTCCATCTGAGACACCCTGAATGCCAACCCTACCGCCCCCCCCCCAATTTCTGTTTCAAAAAGATGAAAGAAACTATCCGTGAACCAGGAGAAACTCACCAAGCTACAAGCACAAGTGCGCATGGGTGGGAAAGGAACTGCTCAGCGAAGGAAGCAGGTGGTTCATAGAACAGCTCCAGCAGATGATTAAAACAAAAAAAAACTTCAATTCTCCTTCAAGAAGTTAGGGGTAAACAATACCTCTGGTATTGAAGAAGTGAATATGTTGCAAACCAAGGAACAGTCATCTGTTTTAACAACCCTGAAGTGCAGGCGTCTCTGGCAACAAATACTCTCACCAGTTCAGGCCGCACCGAGACAAAGCAGCCGACAGAAATGCTACCCAGGACCTTAGGCCAACTTGGCGCAGACGGTGCGACTCGTTGGAGACCGGCGGAAGCTCCGCCCACACAACCTGTGGCTGGAGAAGCCCCACGTGCTACTGGGGAAGATGATGACTACGAAGTTCCAGATCATCTGGGGACTTTTGGTGAGGTTTTCCAGAATGAAGCCGACTGCATTGAGTCAACTTCTAAAGAAGCAAAAACTTGGAGGCGCCTGGGTGGCTCAGTCGTTAAGCATCTGCCTTCGGCTCAGGGCGTGATCCCGGAGTCCTGGGATCGAGCCCCACATCAGGCTCCTCCCCTGGGAGCCTGCTTCTTCCTCTCCCACTCCCCCTGCCTGTGTTCCCTCTCTCGCTGGCTGTCTCTCTCTCTCTATCAAATAAATAAATAAACATCTTTAAAAAAAAAAAAAGAAGCAAAAGTTGAAGAAGTGACTGGGAGCTGCTATTTTATAATGATGACTGCTTTTTAAAATTTTGTTCATGGACCTGATAAAAATCGAGGTCTCTAATATGCTTAAGCCCAAGCCTGTTGGACATTGCAGCTCTTTTTGGTTTTTGCTTAGACACAATTCATTCTTTGCAGCTAATTAAGCCGAACAGGCCTGGGAATAAAGTTGGGAACAAGGTTAATAAAGTTCTTAACCTAGTATAAATACATACATACATACATACATACATACTACAGTGAACATATTTGAAGGCTCTAGTTCAGAGGTCAATAAATGTTTTCTAAAAAGGGTCAGATAGCAAATAGTTTAGGATTTTGAAGTACAAGGGAGGATATTATGTAAGCCTCTGTAAAAAAAGGAAAAATTTCCACCAAAATATAATAATAATAGTAATTAGATGTAACATTTTGTAATATAAATCTAAAGAAGAATTTTGGGGAGAGTAACATTTTACTCAATTGGGCTCAAAATTAGTGTTCTCCATCATCAAAATCAATTGTGAATTTTCTGTAATGGGGATCTGTAATGGTATTTTATGCATTTAATCTTTTAAAATGTCTTTTCATGCAGATAAGTGCTGCCCAATGCTGATATTCATCTGTGAACATACAGCTTTGAGCATATCCTTCACTTGGAAAGCATTTATTGAGCTATTTTAGGTTTTGCTCTGGATATTTGCCTTTGTTATGTCATTACCTTCCAAATTAGTCATTTCACTGAAGTTTAGGTAGAAGCTCCCCAACTGCACAGGTAAATGGGTTTTGAAACATGTACATTTCGAAACATGTAAATTTCCCTTGCAGCACTTACACAGAAGTCCGAAATCGGCTTCTGGAATTGTAGCAGAAAGCTCAGAAAATGCATTCACTGCAAATGTGTGTGGGAATGCATATCTTGCTTGTTTTAACTTTTGACAGCACGAGAACTGTATAAAGCAGCTTGACATAACTTCTGATTCAAAAAACATTAGCTATCATCAAAGTGACTTTACCATAAGATAGACAGCAAGAGAAAACTAATACAGGATGAGAAAGAAGAATAGAGAGGATGCCGTTATAAGGTCCTTGCACTATCTAAAAAGCAGATACTATTGTCTGAAAGAAGAGGGCAATTAGTTAAAGATATACACTATAAACTCAAGGGAAACCAGGAAAAAAAGTTAAATAACTACCAATAAGACAACAGCAAAGATACAATAGGATCATTAAAAAAAATACTCCATTAATTTAAAAGAAAGCAGGAATAGAGAAAAAGAGATAGTACACATAGAAAGCAATTGGCATGATGGTAGACTTTAATCCAACAATATCAATACTTCCATTAAAGGTACATGTTCTATTAAATGAATTAATGCTTCTATTGCATGAATTAAAACAGATTGTCAGACTGAATTTTTTTAAGCACAATTAAACTATATACCCACTTTAAATATAAAAACATAGATAGGTTAGAGGGAAAGGGATAGAGGATGATATATGATGCAAGCACTAAGTAAAAGAAGGAGTGGTTATATTACCACCAGGCAAAGCCAACCTCAGAACAAAGGATATTATCAGGGATAAACAGACATTAATTACAGAATGAGAAACAAAATTCTAAATGTGTATGCACCTGAATACACCTAACAACAGAGCTTCAAAGTTTACAGAGCAGGGAGAAAAAGACAGTCTAACCAAAATTAGAATTTGGAATTTCGATATGTTTTTCTTAATAATTGATAGGACAAGTATACAGAGAACTAGTAAGTATATATAAGATCTGCAAAACACTATCCATTAATTAGACCTAATGGACATTTATAGAACACTCTATCCTAGCAACAGCAGAATACACTTCTTTTCCCCCAGTGGACGTGGAACATACACCAAGATAGAGTGTATTATGAGCCCTTAAACAAATGGTAATAAATTTAAAGAACTGAGACTATACAAAATACATCCTTAGATCATAACAGAAATTAGAAACCAATAACAGAAAAATACCTTGAGGGGCACCTGGGTGGCTCAGTCGGTTAAGTGTCCGACTCTTGATCTCAGCCCAGGTTTTGATCTCAGGGCTGTGGGTTCAAGCCCTGTGCTGGAGCCCAGCATGGAGCCTAGTTAAAAAAAGAAAAGAAAGGAGAAAAGAAGAAAAGTATCTTGAAAATTACCAGATTTTTCAAAAAATTTTTAAAACTTTGATTTTGGGGACGCCTGGGTGGCTCAGTCGGTTAACCATCTGCCTTCGGCTCAGTTCAGGATCCTGGGGTCCTGGGATCAAGCCCCACATCTGGCTCCCGCTCAGCAAGGAGTCTGCTTCTCCTTCTCCCTCTGCCCCTACCCCTGCTTGTGATCTGTCTCTCTGTCTCAAATAAATAAATAAAATCTTAAATAAAAAAAAAAAAAACTTTGATTTTGGACTTCCAGAATGGCTTCATGAGAAACTTGGTTGATTCTCTCCCTAGAGAGAAGGCTACTTAACTGGTGAAAATCATTTTAAAAAACACAACTGGCAATCGTCTCTGGCAATTGTCCTATGGGCATACCAAACAGAAATATTTATATGAGAAAATTGACAAAACTTGGTAAGAACAGCAAGAGTCTGTGGCATTCGAGCCATGACCAGCTCTCCTCCCCCCCGCCTTACTCCCTATTCTGGAACTCTACTCTGGACAAGTGGCCAAGACGATGGGATCTCCTTCTCGCCCAGCCAAGCTTTCCCCTCAGAAGAAACAGGTAGCTGGTGTCTCTCCTCCTCCCAAGTCCTGCAGAAGCCCTGTTCCAACAGACGTGCCCAAGAGGACTGGAGCTGCCTTCCCTCACTTGGCTCCTCCTCATGGGCTGAGAATCCTGGGGTTCCAGTTGCCCCGCCCCAGCTCGCTGTTAGAGCAGAGTTTCCACCTTAGGAAGGGCAAGTGAGAAGACCAATGGATTGCACCCCTCTCCCCGGTACCCACTCAAAGCAGAGCAGTTTCACTCCAGGAGAAGCAGGCTGCCATCCCCGTTCTCAGCTCTGTGCAGCAGGGCAAACATTCTGCCCAGGAGGAGAGGCAGGCTGAAAGGAGGGGTGCATTCTGCAGCTCTGCCCTAAATAACTGAATTTATTTGGAACAGACGGTAGAGAAATTCATGCCGAAGGGAGCTGTTTAAAAACAGAGATCTTCCTGATGAGCAATTGAGAGAGGGTTTGATAGTTTCATAGTATGAGCAGCAAAAAAATAAAACAGCAGACTAGCTCGAAGTGTAACAGAGAAAATGAGTGCAAGAGAGAGCCAAAAACACTGTGCACATACCTTTGTGCACAAGACTGCATTCTTGGGAGTGAATGGATAAGGAACTTCCAAGCTACTAGTGTCTGGCTGGACATGCAGGGGAAAAGTAAATTCCCTAAGCTGTGAGAGCCGTCTCCAAGATACACACACATATCCAATGGTAAATAGTGAAAATAAAACTGACCAAAGGAGCTTACACACAACCATTTACCATTGAGTGGCTCTTGCTGATCCAGGGAAATGGGCGGGGGGGAATCTGAGCAGGGATATCAGAGGCTGCAAAATGAAAGGCAAGTAGATTTCACAGAATTATCATACCCAAGTCACTAAACATAAACAAATGACCAAATAAACACCACCACCACGAGTCTGAGGTGGGACAGAGGGACAGGGAACCAGTGTCCAGATTTGCTACAACATATTACGTGATGTCTGCCTTTCAATGACAACATTGCAAGACATGCAAAGAAACAAGAAATACATAGGAAAGGAGATGGATAATAAAAAAAAACTCTCCTTAAGGGGACCGTTTAGTATTTCAACTGAAGCAAGAAAGCATTTAACAAAATGTAACACCTTTCCATGGTAAAAACATTCAGGAAGCTGGGAATAGAGAGAAACTTCCTCAATATGATAAAGGCCATAGATGAAAAACCCAGAGTGAACCTCATACTCAATGATGAAAGACTAAAAGCTTTTCCCTAAGATCAGGAATAAGACAAGGACGCCCACTTTCACCACTATTCAACATAATCCTGAAAGTCCTAGCCACAGCAATTAGGTAAGAAAAAGAAATAAAGGCTCCCAAATAAACAAGAAAGAAGTAAAATTATCTCTGTTCACAGATGACATGATCCTACATATAGAAAACCATAAAGATTTCACAAAAAAGGAAAAACCTGTTAGCAATAATAACCAAATTCAGATAAGTTGCAGGCTACACAATCAACATGCAAACATCTATTGCATTATCTGGTGCGTACACTAACTGTGAACAATCAAAAAGGAAATAAAAAAAAAATCCCATTTATGACAGCATCAAAAACAATAAAATACTTAGGAATAAATGAATTTAAGCAAGGAAGTGAAAGGAAACTATAGATGTACGTGGAAAACTATAAAAATATTGCTTAAGGAAATTAAAGACTTTAAACAGAAAGACATCCTATATTCATGGATTGGATGCAATCTTGTTAAAATGATAATATTATCCAAAGCGATCTGCAGATTCAATGCAATCCCTATCAAAATCTCAATGCCTTTTTTTGCAGAAATAGAAAAACCCACTCTAAAATTCATATGGAATCTCACGAACCCCAAATGTCCAAAACAATCTTGAAACAGAGAACAAAGTTGAAAGACACATTTTCTGATCCTGAGAACGGCACAGCACAGAGGAGTGAAATACAGGTCCTGGCTGTACCCACTGAAGCCACCTGACCTCTAGACTCCTGAGGAACAGCCATCCACCAGTCTCCTGTATCCTCAGAGCCGCTTGACATCAGTGTTCTGTTCCTTACTACAGAGCATCTTCTGATTTATAGGCATTCATTTGACTTCCCCTTTTGGAGTCTGTGTATGACCCTCTCAGTCCCCACATCCACCCCCAAGCCCAGTCTGGGGACAAAGCCTTATGCCCCTACCCCAGGGAGGCCATCAAAGGTACATGATGGAGATACCTCTCATCAGGGCTCTTTTGAAAATTTAAATTCTCACTTTATATGAGGGAAGGGTAGGAAAGAAGGGGGAGGAAGAAACAGCAGGAGAGGGAGGAAACTAGAAGGGAAAAGCAGGGAAGGGAGGGGAGAGAAGGGAAGGTAAGAGGGAAAGGAAGGAGGTGAGGAGAGCATAGGGACGCAAGGAGAAGGGACATGGAGGGAGGGAAAGAAAGGAAGAAACTCAGTTTTTTCCTATATAGGTAGGAAGATACAAAAGGCATCATTTGTGGAAGACAGAATTGCCTTCTAAAACAAATCCAGAGGCGCCTGGGTGGCTCAGTCGTTAAACGTCTGCCTTCGGCTCAGGGCGTGATCCCGGCGTTCTGGGATCGAGCCCCACACCAGCCAGGCTCTTCTGCTATGAGCCTGCTTCTTCCTCTCCCACTCTCCCTGCTTGTGTTCCCTCTCTCGCTGGCTGTCTCTCTGTCAAATAAATAAATAAAATCTTTAAAAAAAAAAAAAACAACAACAATTCCAAATGAACCGACTGAAAAATTAATAAAACTATAAGAAAATAGACTAAGAGGCCTGGGGGAAAAGATACAAAATCAATAACTTTCTATCCTGCAGCAATAACAAATTAGAAAATATAATAGAAAACAAGATATTCCATTAATGATAGCGACACACATTTTTAAAAATACCTAGGAATCGGTATTTCGCCATAGGCCCAGGCTCCTCTGACCCTTTCTCATCCCTCCTCCTCCTCGCTAGTGGGGCTCCAGCCACATTGGCCTCCTTGATGTGCCTCACTGGCTGTTCTTTCTGCCCCCAGACATCCAGACAGTTCATTTCCTCCCCTCCTGGGTCTATACCAGAGTTGGCAAACGTTTTCTATAAAGGGCCAAATACTAAATATCTTGGGCATTGTGGGCCAAGAGACAAAATCGAGAATATGACACACACACTGACATAGAAACAGAGGACACAAGCTTCTACAAAATATTTATAGATGAAATTCAAAATATAGTGACAACCGAGGACTGTTTTTTGTTTTTCTTTTTTGGTAACACAGGTTTATGGAGGAGAAGAATGGAATTCTTTTAGGGGGGATACTATCTGAGTTAAGTGTTTCCAATCATGGAACTGATAGCAAACGGTCTTCTGTAAGCACCGTACTCAGCTAAGGGGCGGTGAGCCAGATGTGGTCTGTACTCAAATGTCACCTCGTGGGTGAGGCTCTCCCAGGACACCCTCTCAAATTTGCACCCACCCACCCAGTCTTCCCTCTGAGCCTCTGATTTTCTCCACTACACTCTATATTTTACTCACATAGACACTGTCCTCCCCTTCCCTATGTAAACTTGATGCGGGCAGTCTGTCTCGCCCCTGCTGTGTTCCCAGCACCTGGCACACATCTGGCACATGGTAGGCACTCACTCGATGACCATCTGCGAAATGAATGAACGAACAGAATCGTAGCGAAGGGAGAATGTGTTGATACCTCTAAGTGCTTAGAGCAGCGCCCAGCACATGCCGTGCTCAATGAGTATTAGTCACCGTTATTTTAGGAGAGGCCCAAGCGTCTGGAAAGCGCAGGCCCCAGAGTGGACAGACAAAATCTTCCAGCCACTAGACACCCCCACCTCCCGCCTACCTGCCTGATGAATCTCCTCTCTCTCTCCCTGCTCCCTCGGTGGCCCCTGGTCTCTGTCCCTCTGCCCGACTGTGGGTCCCCCTCTGGCTCTCTCCATCTTTGTCCCTCATTTACAGATGAGACCTCAGGAGCAGCTCCCAGGGCTCCTCCCCTGCACAGGGCTTCCCGGGGCAGCCACTGCACTGGCCGCCCCACCGAGATGCCTTAGCTCCACTCTCCTCCATTCTGTCCCCCACCCACCCCACCCCTTCAGGGCCTAATGATCCTGCCTCCCGCCCATGTCTCCACCTGACTAAATGCACCTCAGCTCAGACGCCTCTCCTCTGGAAAGCATTCCCGGACACCCTCCCCGGCCCCTATGCTGACCCTTCACTGAGCACTGTCATTCTGCTAGAACACCTGAGCCATCCCTATGTACCCCAGGCTGACAATTCCCCAGGCCCTACCTCTGCCTCCCCAACCCTGCTCTGATCTCTGACACCCCCTCCCAGCTCCCGAGAGCCCCCTCCCCCCGCCCTGTGAAAATTACTTGTTGCTGGGGTCCAGGGCTCTCCGTCGTCTCTGGTCCCCTTTCTAATCCCACAACAGCCCCATCCTACACTGGAGGAAAGGCCTGGTGAGAGGTTGTGCCCTTTGCCAGTTCACGCAAGGAGGCAGGGGGAGAGCGGGACCCTGGGCAGGGGTTTTGGCTGTACTGGCCCAGGGTACGCGACAGAAGACAGAAAGACGGACAGAGTTTTGGGGGAGCCGCAGCTGAGCTGGGACTCGAAACCGCTCGGAGCCCCTCCTTCTCCGCCCGACTTCTCCGCAAGACCAGGCGTCAGGGGCTCACCCGGGAGCCGGCTCCCGCCCCCTGGCCCGGCGCCAGCCGTCATCCCCGTGAGGTCAGCCACCGGCCCGCGATTTCGGGGAAATACCAGCTCCTTATTAAAACCAGGCGGTGGTCAGGCCCCTGCTGCTTTCCCAGTAGAAACTAGGGTGTTTGTTCCGAGAGGAACAAGAGTGGGCAGGGCCTGGCCGGGGCCGCGGGCGGCAGGCTTGAGCCGCAGCACCTACCTGGCCGAGGGTCCGGGCGCCCTGGGGAACCCGGGAGGGTGAGGGCGCACCCCGAGGTTTGGGCAAGGGCAGTCGAGAGGGGGGGCGGGGGGGCACGCGGCACAAGGGAAAAAAAAAAAAAAAAAAAAAAAAAAAAAAAAA
>NC_048221.1:15940332-15956211 GCF_002007445.2 Ailuropoda melanoleuca
GCCCCCAGTCCCCCGGCCCCCAGCCGCGCGCTGCGTCCTGCAGGGGGCGCCCGACGGCCGCGCGGCCGGCCGCCCCGCGGGCATCTGGAGCGAGTTAGGCTGGGAGGCCGGCGGGCGGCGGCGTGAGCTCATCCCGGCCCGCCCGCTGCGGTCCCGGCGCTGGAAGGGAACAGAACAGAAGCGCCGCGGGCCGGCTCGGGGCAGCGCGGCGGGAGCGTGACTCCTCCCGGAATGTGGGTGTGAGCGCAGAGGCGGCGGTGTGTGTGTCGCTGGCGCGTCGCCGAGGGAGGGCCGAGCCCCGGGAGCCGGCCGCCAGCGTGTGTCGCTGTGTGTCACCGTGTGTCGTGGCTGGTGAGGCTGTGGGTGTTCCCGTGGGGGAAACGCTGCGTGTGTCAAGTTACACACATCCCAGCACATACTCCTTCCACCAAGTGCACAGGAGGGAGAGGGCCGGCTCCGCGGCCCAGAGCTGGGACTCCTGGCTCCCCGCCCCTGAGCCCGTGCGTGTCCCTGTGCGTATGTGCAGAAATTCCGAGCCCGCCCACCGTGTCCCCGCGTGCCGGGTCAGTGTCCGGGGCCCAGGTCCCTTCTGCCCATACGCAAACATAGTCTTCCTGGTCATTTTCCCCGGGCACTGTCCTCCTTCCGGAGGGAAGGAGAGCCCTCTTCCCTCCAGGGTCATGGCTAACAGTGACTCACAGCGACCACATGCGGAGACACACACCCAGCATTCCTATGAGAAACACCTTCCTGTTAGCAGGACTCCGGGGCCGGGGAACCAACAGGCAGATTGCAGGGTGGTGGCAAGGCTTGGAGAGGCCGCTTGGTGAGAGAGGCCCATCCCTGCCTGGGGTGGGGAGCACGAGGGGCTGGAGGTCGCTGAACCCCATGTCTTAGGTGCTCCAGCCCCCTGCAATGGGCCCTGAGGATCCTGTACAGGACTCCCAGGGCCAGGAGCTAGGGGGGGACGTGGCATCGTAGCCATCACCAGACACAGAGAGGGGAGCTGGGGCTAGAGGAGGCGCCTGGGAGCACCCAGGGCTCCCCTGACCCAGGCTGGTCCTTGCCTTGGGCCCTCACCTAAGGGATCAGCTGTCCCAGCTTTGGGTAGCTGTAGTCCCAGCTGTGCCAGAGACCTCGGGGAGGTGGCCCTGGCTACCAGCACCGGCCAGCCTTGCTGGTAGGGTTTGCAGCCCTGTCATGCCGTCATCCTCCTCTCCTCACCCCCCAGCTGGGCAGTGGCTCTGAGACAAGGACTCTGCCTTACAGAAGGGCACATGAGCCCTTCACCCTTCCTCACCAGCTATTGCTCCTGGGGCCCAAAGCACACGTTTGCAGAGGGCTGGCCCAGAGCTCTAGGCCTCTGAGCTGCCTCCACATCCCCACCGGTGAGAGAGAAAGGACACCCGGCCCTGGGTAGGCCTCCATAGGACGTGGCTTTGCCTCTAAAGGGACATGCGTCTATGGCAGCCACCCNGCCCCCCCGGGGGGGGGGGTCCTCAGCTCCCAAGGCACTGGGACAAGCTGGGTGAGGGGTATTTTTTTAACTAGAATGACTCTGGTTTGTATAACCAGAGCTTCCAAATTACTTAGCAAAACATGTTTGCTTTTTAATTAACATGTGCTTGCAAAACAATGGTTTTAATTAAAGTGGGTGGGGGAGAGAAGGGACGTGAGGGAGAATATTTCAAGGAGCTCTAAGTCCCAGGCCAGACTTATTAAAAATAAAGTGGGAGCTTTGCCCCAACCCAGCAGAAGCTGGGAGGTCAGGCAGGCTCCTTGGGGAGCCCTGGGAACAACCCTACCTGCCTTCACCATTCTCCCGCTCCCTTGCTGAGAATTCACCTTTTTGCTGATGGTCTCATGACTCACCCCCAGTGTTCCCTGGGCTCCCTGGGAAGGGGTGGTCTTTTAGAAAGCAGTTTTGCAGCTAGATGAATAGGGATCCACCAGATAAGAGACAGGGGACAGCATGAGTGAAGACGTGAGACTGTGGGCCTTGTTGGGGGGACATTAAGTTCACTGGGGAAGGAGAGAGTGGAGGTGAGGGAAGGTGACCAGTGAAAAAGCCAGATTCCCCCAGACTGGTGGACCAGAAGGGTAGAGCTGGATCGGGAGACACTGACCTCCAAACCCCAGGGTGATAGGTAGGGGGAGCTGAGCTGGGGCCAGGGATGTAGGGGTGGAAGGGAGGGTAAGGCTACGTTGGACAGAGGGATTGGCAGAGGAAGGGGAGGGCCTGCGGGGACTAGAAGTGGGAGGTGGCCTGGATTGAGGACCTGGGGCTTCTGGTCAGAGGCTGCTGGGCCCCCCTGCAGGTTTGGTCAGTCCAGCAGGGGGCAGCGTTGGCCCCATCATCCTGGACTTAAATGCACCCACCCAATCCCAGACACGAAAAGCTTTGGAAAGAGTGAGAACAAGATGATCCCTCCAGGTCAGCTGCACTTTCTCCCGTTTCTGTCTTTTAGAGCCAGCGCTGGGGTGCAGCCCAGGGTCAGAGGTCAACACCTCCCCCCAACACACATGTGGACAAAGGGAGATTGACAAGAAGTTTTTGGGGAGTGAGGGCACCCCCAGGGTTCAGGTCAGATGGCCCTGAACCCCCAGATCCCGGTGGCCCTACCCAGGACCCTGTTTCTCATTAGGGCCCTTCTAGACTCCCCCCAGCCCACGCCCCCACATGAAACGTGCCTCCCTGTACTTAATTCATTACGCCAGGCAGGGTGGGAGGCCCAGCGGGCGGGGGTTATTTTTTTCCCCTGAGCTCAGACATTCCTCGCTTTATTATTCTCCACATTTCAAAGCAGCTGTCGCCTCCCCCTACCGCCCCCAGCCCGAAGCTCAGAGTCCAGAAGGGGCCTCTCCAGGGCTCAGAACACCAGAAGTTTCCACACCTCCAGCCCAACACAGGAGAGAAACTGAGGCTCAGAACTAGAGCCCCAGGGCAACCTGCAGGGACCTCCCCCAACAGCCTGCACCTGAACTTACCTACCCCCAAGCTTGGATCCTCCTATGTGCCCCCCACCGCCCTGTCGCCCTCTGTAACATTGTGTTCCCTGACTCTATTCACCCTACCTTCCACACTAGTGACCTCAGAGGCCCCCTCTCCAATGCAGAGCCAGCCCTGGCGTCCCCCAGCCTGGAGCAGGTGCTAGGACAGTTCTCGGGGGCCCTGCTCTGCTCAGGGCCTTAACAAACTGAGCTCTGGAAGGGTCAGCAGCCTGACGGAGGGCAAGGCCCATCCTGAATCTAAGGGATCAACCCAGAGGATGGCAGGGCTGGGGTCAGCCTAGTGAGTCACCTAGAAGCTAGGCTGGGGAGCAACAGTTCTAAGGACCCAGTTTTGGAGAACTAGGGAGGCCCTGGACACATTTTTGCCCCACATCAGAGAGCTGCCCACCTGGCCGAGCTGCCTCAGTAGGAGGTGAGCTCCCTGTTGCTGGGGGTGTTCAAGCAAACAGCAGCTCATCAGACTTGCCCTGGAAAAGAGGATGGCCCAGGTATCTGAGGCCCCTTCCCGTCCAATTTGGAGGTCAGAATCTGGGGCTGGCAGGGAAGGAACCCACTCCAGATTAACAGAATTAAGGGTCCCTCCTCGCTCACTCAGGGATGGCAAGGCGGGTCTGGAAGCACAGGGAAAGGCCCCAGGACAGGAGACCTGGGAGCTGGACCGAAGCCCGAACAGGACCCAGCGTGTACATTTTCTTTGTGGGCTCACTACAGTGTCCCTGGCCCCTGGGGAAGAACTGGGAGCACAGCAGATATGCCATCAACGTGTACTGATGGTTTAAATGGGCTCTGACCCAGGCCCCACTCCCAGAGCCTGCAGGGGTCAGGGCCTCCACCTGGGGGAGGGACTCTGATGACCGGGGAAGCAGAGACAGGGGCCCAGGTGGGGCTGGCAACCAGGGGGTGCCGAGGACTGAGTTTGCAGGCCACTCTTGGTATCATTTTGCCCCTGCTGACCCCACAGCCAGGCACGTCCACCCTGCGTGTGGGGCTTGACAGCTGGATCCTCAGGTGCCCAGGAGGGTAGGAGTCACTCTGTGATATGGCCCTGGAGAGTTCTCGGTGTCCACACAAGCCTGGGGGCCCAGGGCCTGCCCATACATCCAGCTCTACTCTTCAGACCTACCCCAGGGGCCCCCTTACTACAAGGAAGTCACCATCTGGGGGACAGACAGCACAGAGCCCGAGCTCCTGAGACAGGGAGCAGCCACCAGTTGGCCCAGAGCTGGTGGATGCGGGTATGTCTCCGTCTTGGGGGCTCCCAGCCCTGGGCCCCTTCACTCCCCTGCAGACCATGCAGGAACCCGTGAAGCTCTTGGGATGTGCCCAGCTTCCCCCTTTATCCGTCCCTCAGCCACGAGCACTGTTTCTCTTCCCGGGGCTAGAAACCATTGAGAATTTGTGCCTCCTGCCTCGGCAGCCCCCCACCCGGCCCAGTGCTGGAGCTGGACGCAGGCAGCCACTGCCACTGGCTTCCCGCCTCCCACTGCAGGTGGGAACAGTATAGGCACCCAGAGGTTCGGGGACACTCGGAATCACGGGATCCCAGATACCGCCATGAAGGGAGCAGAGGCATGGTCCCATCCTCCTGCTTCCAACCCCAGCCCCAACCTCATCAGTGCCCCCATCTCAGGGGTTCCCGCTGAGTCTCGGCTCCCCGCTCCACCCCACCTGGCAGGGCCAGGCCTATCAGTCATCATGGGCATCTGATAATTACACTATGCGTGAATGAATGAATGAATGAATGTGTCAGTTCAAATGAGCCCGGGGCCTGGAAAGGATGGGCCCCATTCAAGTGTCTCTATGCAGGGGTTTGGGGAGATGTTGATTGCAACAAACTGCGAGATTTTCTCAACACTTAAAAATTGACTTGTAAGGTCTGATTTTGCCAACTAAAGACTTGAAAACAAGAGCCACCAGATACCATCACCATTGTTTTGTGAACAAAAGGGAAGGTATTCTCAAGACAAAAGAAGTCGTAGGCCCATGGGGTCTTGGAAGAAGGACAGGCCTTGAAGATGCATAAATTGAGCTTCATGGCAAGGCCATGGGCCACCAACATGGGCCTTACTTTTCTCTCATGAAAACTTTCTTGGATATTGTCACAGGCTGGGCCCTGGGGCTTGGGGATACCCATATGCTTCTAACCTCTACCAGTGCCAGAACCCCTTTTGCAGCCTTCCTGACTGGAATTGGTTTCCTTCTGCTTGCACACCCCTCAGGACAAGGTGCTCACTACCTCTCCCCGTTAGCTCCAGAGCTGGGGATGTCATTCCGGAGCACTTTTAAGTGGCTTCCAAGCCTACTGTGGGAGGGAGGGAAGGGACCACACGGGAAGGGAGATGGAAGAGGTACTGGGGGGAGGGAAGACAGTGGCCTCCAGACCCAGGGCATGAGAACGGTGGGGGGCAAGGGGAGCTCATATTCAGCTGGATCAGAGTATAAATAATCAGAAAGTTGGTCGAGACCTGAGACTTCCCAAGGAGTAGTGTCTCCCCATCTCTGGAGTTCCAGAGTCTTCCAGCTGCCTCACTCCATGCCCTGGCCCTTCAGAAGGGCTCTGGCGCCCTGATTGTCACCAAGACCTCACCGGACAGGTGAGGTTCCCAGACCTACAGGCCAGAGAAGGGGACACAGATTGAAAGAAAATGGTGGAACTTCAGGCGTCCTCAGTGAGGCAGGGGAGGAAGGGGCAGGCAGGGGCCCCTCCCAGCCTGACCTTCTAGGCCCTCCCCTGTCCGAGGGGCCCCGGGCCCTGGCTGCTGAGACCGGAGGGGGCCTGTTGGGCGGCTGGCCCCGGGGAGCCTCGTGTGTACACACACACACACACACACACACACACACACACACACGCACTCCACATTCCAGCCGTGCTCTGTCAGCGTTTGGGCAAACCAGGATTGTGTGGCTTTGGGAAAGCGGGAACAAATAACCCCCAAACTTGGGTGAGGGCGGGCCTGGGGCTGGGTGGAAGGGACCCAGGAGAACCCCCAGGGAGCCACTTCAGGGCTGGGTTGCCGGGTTCAAGGTCTGGGGTTTTCCTGCATTCTCTGAGGCTACTGGGTCAGCAGTCCCAGGGTGAGGCTGGCCCTGCACCCAGGCAGGCTCCTCCTGGCCCCCTCCCCTCAACCCTCCCCACCACCAGGACCTCAGGACCCACAGCACAGCGCTCCGGCCTGGCGCCCCCAAGCACCCACTCCCACAGCAGAAGGGCTCACACCCGGCGTGGCCCGATTTCTTTTGCCTCTGCCCCCACCTTCTCTGCACCCCCACCCCACTGTGCCTCTGCCTTCATACAATCCGTGACTTGGACCCTTTTACTACACCCCCAATTTCTCTTAAGATGGTCATCAGCTTTCTGTCGGCCCCTCTGCCGCTGAGCGCTCTGGGCCCTAGCGCCTAGTTTCTTGTACCTGCAGTCTGATTTCCTCTCCTCTAGTGACTTGGGAAGATCTTCCTCCCATACCTGATGTCTTCAAGGTCCTGCCTGACTTCATTGAACCTCGTCCTGCGTGTCTGGCCTTCTCGGCCCCCCCACTCAGTGCTATTGGTTCCATGTCCCAGGGGTGACCCCTTGAATCCTGGCGATGGAGGCTGGGGAGAGGCTGCAGGGTGTAGCAGGCCACCGAGAGCCAGAAGCAGCCATGCAGGGATGTCGGAGCAGAGGAGGGACAATTGGTTCTGGGGTCCTCAGTTTCCCCGGGCTGCCCCGCTGACCCTCTGGATCAGCCTGGACCAGGACTGAAACCAGAGGTGACTATTCCTGCCACCTTAGAAAGACCTCAGAGATCAGGCCTCAGACCGGATGGGGGAAGGGAGGCATAGAGAGACCCCGGATTAGACCCCACCTTACAGAGCATGGGCCCTGGCACTCGAGGCATGGAGGGAACGAGGTTAACAGGGAGACCAACCCTCTGCCCCCTCCGATCCCTTTCCACCGGCCATAGGGCCACAGGCTGGACCACCCTGCTTGAGGGGGGAGCTGGGACAGTGTTTATGCAACTGTGGGAAGGCCGCAGCCCGGCTGGCAGTGCTGCCTGCCCAGCACCCGCACTGACTCGGCAGAGCCCCCCAGCACGTACACGCTTGGACACACATGCCAACAGACACAGACATGCGCACACACCGAGGTGCACACACGCGTGCATATGCACAGACCAGCGGCACACGCATGTACAGGTATACACTTGGGCAACTCACGCCCCCACAGATACACTCACAGACGCAGACACTCAGGCACACTCGGAGGCACACGCACACACAAACACACAGGGACACACAGAAATACACGTTCCACCCAGCCGAGGTGGGGCAGGAGGGAAGCGGAGTGAGGAAAACGCTCAGCCCCGCAGCCGAGTGGCACGGTCTAGGTCCCTCCACCCATCCACTCTGACACCTGTGCCTACAGCCAGTGACCTGAGCCCAGGACTGACGGCCCGCCCAGGGTCAGCACAGCCACATACGACAGGCACGAGGCCCCCAGAGGGGCAAGGTGACCGTGGCTGGGACAGAGACACATGCCAAGTGGAGTAGAGCCCCAACCAGTGGGGCCAACCCGGCCCAGCCTGAGCTTATCAGACACAACAGCCCCCTCTGTACCCCCACCAGCAACCCCCCAGCCCGTCCCCCCCCCCGCCCGCACAGAATGACTGGTGGGTCCAGGCTGCTGAGTGTCTTGGGGGAATGTGCGGGACGCTCCCTCCCGCTGCCAAGCCAAGCTGAGGACAGTGGTATCTCCCAGGAACCAAGTGAGCCTGGGGCCCACTGCAGGACCATCCTGAAACCCAGAGCAGGGACAGGCATCCTCGAGAGAGCACGTATCCCCAGGGATCCAGGATATACGTGAACTTGGAAGCAGGGTCCCTTCTTGCCTGGAGATGATCAAACAGGGGCGATCCCCTGGGTGGGCATCCCCTGAAAGACAAGGCTGGGACCTCTGGGTCCCACGTGGCCCTGGGAGACTTTTGAAAGGGAGCTCAACAGCTCCAGGAATGAAGTGGCTAGGGCGGGCCGGCAGGAACAGGGGGCTGCCCAGAAGGGTATCACCCAGTCACGAGGCTCCCCACCCTGGCTGGGACCAAAGGGAGTCCCTGCTTTCCTGTGGGGGTTCCCAGCCCTCAGTTGTCCAGGGAGGCCCACCAGAGTCCAGCAAGGTCACACGTACACAGGAGACAGCCCCAGTGGCGGAGGCCACACAGCAAGGCCGCACGTGCCTCCGTTCCCCGCCCCACCAGCCAGCTGGACTCTGCCCCATAACGAGCGGACCACAGTCCCTCACCTGCCACCCCGAACGGGATCTGGCGCTGGAGCGGACTGTGTGGAGACAAGGAAAGGAACCAGAAGGCCCCGGAACCCTCATGACCGCCCCAAGATATTGCCGCAACTGGTTTCAAAGGGACTTGGCGATCCAACGGCTTCTCCCCTCCGCTGGGCCAAGCGGGTATCCACTTCTCTCTCCTGCACCCTCCTGCCTCGTCATCCTGCTTCTGCTCGCGTTCCCCCCAGTCTACTCTCCACCTGGCGGCCAGAGTGATGCCGATACAGCGTCTCCCCAAGCACGTGCCAAAGCCCTTCCCGTGGCCACAGCACCTCCATCACCTCTCTGACTCAGGCCCCACTACCTCCCCATGGCACTGTCTGCTCCCATCTCAGGGCCTTTGTGCCCCCTGCAGGAATGTCTTCCCTCCATACCCACGCCGCTGCCTGGAGGAGATGCTGAAGTGCCCTACACGAATGTTCCAGTCTTCCTAGGAGGCCCTGCCCCAACCCGTGAAGGGGGGAGAAGCCGGAGAGTCTGGTTTCCTCATCCCCTCAAGCAGGACAACCCACTGTCTCCTGGAGGCCCCCAGTGGGGCCGATCCCCACTGTCCATGGTGCTCTCTGCTCCCCGGCACCCCGTAGAGACTTCCTTCCCTTCCAGCTGCTCTCCCATGCTCCCTGGGGTCACCTCCCAGGGAGACGACTTGCATTCACGGCTTGGTCTCAGCTCTGCTTCTGGGGAAGCGCANGACCACCCTGCTTGAGGGGGGAGCTGGGACAGTGTTTATGCAACTGTGGGAAGGCCGCAGCCCGGCTGGCAGTGCTGCCTGCCCAGCACCCGCACTGACTCGGCAGAGCCCCCCAGCACGTACACGCTTGGACACATATGCCAACAGACACAGACATGCGCACACACCGAGGTGCACACACGCGTGCATATGCACAGACCAGCGGCACACGCATGTACAGGTATACACTTGGGCAACTCACGCCCCCACAGATACACTCACAGACGCAGACACTCAGGCACACTCGGAGGCACACGCACACACAAACACACAGGGACACACAGAAATACACGTTCCACCCAGCCGAGGTGGGGCAGGAGGGAAGCGGAGTGAGGAAAACGCTCAGCCCCGCAGCCGAGTGGCACGGTCTAGGTCCCTCCACCCATCCACTCTGACACCTGTGCCTACAGCCAGTGACCTGAGCCCAGGACTGACGGCCCGCCCAGGGTCAGCACAGCCACATACGACAGGCACGAGGCCCCAGAGGGGCAAGGTGACCGTGGCTGGGACAGAGACACATGCCAAGTGGAGTAGAGCCCCAACCAGTGGGGCCAACCCGGCCCAGCCTGAGCTTATCAGACACAACAGCCCCCTCTGTACCCCCACCAGCACCCCCCCAAAAAAAAAAAAAAAAAAAAGCCCGCACAGAATGACTGGTGGGTCCAGGCTGCTGAGTGTCTTGGGGGAATGTGCGGGACGCTCCCTCCCGCTGCCAAGCCAAGCTGAGGACAGTGGTATCTCCCAGGAACCAAGTGAGCCTGGGGCCCACTGCAGGACCATCCTGAAACCCAGAGCAGGGACAGGCATCCTCGAGAGAGCACGTATTCCCAGGGATCCAGGATATACGTGAACTTGGAAGCAGGGTCCCTTCTTGCCTGGAGATGATCAAACAGGGGCGATCCCCTGGGTGGGCATCCCCTGAAAGACAAGGCTGGGACCTCTGGGTCCCACGTGGCCCTGGGAGACTTTTGAAAGGGAGCTCAGCAGCTCCAGGAATGAAGTGGCTAGGGCGGGCCGGCAGGAACAGGGGGCTGCCCAGAAGGGTATCACCCAGTCACGAGGCTCCCCACCCTGGCTGGGACCAAAGGGAGTCCCTGCTTTCCTGTGGGGGTTCCCAGCCCCCAGTTGTCCAGGGAGGCCCACCAGAGTCCAGCAAGGTCACACGTACACAGGAGACAGCCCCAGTGGCGGAGGCCACACAGCAAGGCCGCACGTGCCTCCGTTCCCCGCCCCACCAGCCAGCTGGACTCTGCCCCATAACGAGCGGACCACAGTCCCTCACCTGCCACCCCGAACGGGATCTGGCGCTGGAGCGGACTGTGTGGAGACAAGGAAAGGAACCAGAAGGCCCCGGAACCCTCATGACCGCCCCAAGATATTGCCGCAACTGGTTTCAAAGGGACTTGGCGATCCAACGGCTTCTCCCCTCCGCTGGGCCAAGCGGGTATCCACTTCTCTCTCCTGCACCCTCCTGCCTCGTCATCCTGCTTCTGCTCGCGTTCCCCCCAGTCTACTCTCCACCTGGCGGCCAGAGTGATGCCGATACAGCGTCTCCCCAAGCACGTGCCAAAGCCCTTCCCGTGGCCACAGCACCTCCATCACCTCTCTGACTCAGGCCCCACTACCTCCCCATGGCACTGTCTGCTCCCATCTCAGGGCCTTTGTGCCCCCTGCAGGAATGTCTTCCCTCCATGCCCACGCCGCTGCCTGGAGGAGATGCTGAAGTGCCCTACACGAATGTTCCAGTCTTCCTAGGAGGCCCTGCCCCAACCCGTGAAGGGGGGAGAAGCCGGAGAGTCTGGTTTCCTCATCCCCTCAAGCAGGACAACCCACTGTCTCCTGGAGGCCCCCAGTGGGGCCGATCCCCACTGTCCATGGTGCTCTCTGCTCCCCGGCACCCCGTAGAGACTTCCTTCCCTTCCAGCTGCTCTCCCATGCTCCCTGGGGTCACCTCCCGGGGAGACGACTTGCATTCACGGCTTGGTCTCAGCTCTGCTTCTGGGGAAGCGCAGCTAAGACCCTCCATCTCTCCTCTCTCGCTTGTCTCTCTGCTTTAACAACTCCCCACGCTCCCCTTCCCCCCCAGCCCCCCTACCACCACCATCCTACTTTCTCTGCCTCTATGAATTCGATGACTCAAGGTACCTCCTTTGAGTGGAATCACACGGTGTTGTGAGTCTGGCCTATTTCACTTAGTATAATACCCTCAAAGTCCATCCATGTTGTAGCAGGTGTCAGAATGTCCTTCCTTCTTCAGGCCTGAATAATGGGCCATTGTGTAGCTAGAAACATTTTGTTTAGCCACTCATCTGTCGACAGGCACCTGGCTGTTTCCACCTTTGGGCTCTATGAACATGGGGGTACGAGTGTCTCTCTGTCCCTGCTTTCAGTTCTTTTGGGAAGGTACTTAGAAATGGAATTGCTGGATCATATAGGAACTTGTTTTTAATTCTGCAAAGACCCTCCGTAGCATTTTCCGCACCATTTTTGGTGGCTGCCCCATTTTACGTTCCCACCGGACAGCACTCGCAGGGTCCAATTTCTCTACATTCTCACAACACCTGTTCCTCCCTGTTTCTTGAATAAGAGCCCCCCCAACTGGGTGTGAAGTGGGATCTCCTGGCGGTTTGGATTTGCATTGCCCTAATTAGTGATGTCGAACATCGCCTCACATGCTCACTGGCCACGGGTAGATGTGCTTTGGAGAAATGTCGATTCAGTCTTCTGCCCATGTTTGAATTGGGTGGCCTATTATTTTGCTGTAGACCTGTAGGAGTCCTTTATATATTCTGGGTATTATCTCCTCTTTTTTAAGTCTTTGCCCAACTATTATCTTCTCCGATCATCACCGGCCTCATGATTTAACAGCTCAGCCCCTTCCCGCTCCTACATGCACACGCATGCACGGCCTCTCCCTTGCTTTGGGTCCCTTCTCAGCCTTTGTCGCTTGCTGACACACCTTATGGGTGGTGATTTGTCAGGCCTTTGTGAGCTCTGAGGGCAGAGGTTTGACCGCTTTCTCCACTACGGTGTTCACAGGGCCTAGGACAGAGCCTGGCACACAGTTGTGCTCAATAGACTCAGAGAATAAAAGGAGGAGGGGACAGACTCCGGCAGAGACACTCACACCCGTCACGGGTACAGCCTCACATACGCTGCTGGCACATGCGCCCCACACTCTCACACTCGATCCCAACACGCTCCAGGCAGGTCCCCACACCACACCAACAGCCACGGGCAGCCTGACCTGAGCTCGTCTTCAAACCCACTTGCACAGGAGCAGGCTCCCGTCCCACGCGGACGCGCTCGCGTGCACTCTGATGGGGCTGCTCTGACCTTCTGGGTCCTCCTGGCCTGCGGGCTGATTCCTACCCTGTATGTCCCACTCCCCTCTCTGAGCCCTTGATCTGCCCCACACCCCCTGTCCTTAGGGACCACAGGCTCTCTGCAGGGCATTTTTCTTCATCGAATCAAAACTGTGCAAATCACCTCCTCCAGGAAGCCCCCTCTCACTCTCCCCACTGGGCTCCAAGGGGAGGGGCCCCGGCCAGCAAGCAGGGTGCGGGCAATGGGGCAGGGGTTTGCAGGAAGTGTATCTCCTGTCATTGCAGGAAATGCACACTTATCTTCTGCTGAGAAGCCCAGGGCTGGGGAACCCACTGGGGACCCCAGACACGGCCCCAGTAAATCCTCTTCCTCTGGCCTCAGCCACACCACAGGCAGAGTGCCTCAGTTTCCCCATCTGAGTCAATCGGGAGTCTAAGGCCCTTTCAGTTCCAACAGCCTGGGGACAAAGTTAGCTCCCGCCCTGCCATTCATTCCCAGAGTGACTCAGGTAAGACCATTCTCTGCTCTGGGCCTCAGTCTCCCCACCTGTGACATGGGCAGCCCTGGGCCAATGTCCCCATGGATCCCTGATGGCTGGTGGTACCACCTCCTGAATGGAGAAGAGGAGGACAAGAGCAAGGGAGGGGCAGCCAGGCCTCTTCCCGCTCAGCCCTGCTCCTGCCCCCGCACCCTGGTGGGCAAGCTCAGAGGTTTGGGATGGTTTTGAGGGGGAGCAAGGAGGCAGGATTTCAGCATGACTCCCCTCATTTCATCCGGGGCTCACCGTGTGGGGCTCAAAGATTTTACAGTAGCCAACTAAAGGGCCACAGAGGGGAAAGAAGGAAGGAGAGAGAGGGAAGGAAGGAAGGAAGGAAGGAAGGAAGGAAGGAAGGAAGGAAGGAAGGAAGGAAGGAGAGAAGGAAGAGAGGAAGGGAGAGAGGAAGGAAGGAAGGAAGTTAGGAGGGAGAGAGGGAAGAAGGGAAGGAAGGAAGTTAGGAGGGAGAGAGGGAAGAAGGGAAGGAAGGAAGGAAGGGAGTTGGGAGGGAAGGAAGGAAAGGAGGGAGGGAGGAAGGAAAGAAAGAAGGGAGGGAAGGAGGAGAAGGAAGGAAGGAAAGAAGGAAAAAGGAAGGAAAGATGCCATTTATTCATGAGGCCCATGGGATGAGGACAGAGCTACACCTCTACCAGGGGGGGATGACAGGCCCCCAGAGGTCTGCAGGGCCGGCAGGGGGGCTGCAGTAGGAGTCTCGATGTGCTCCCCGCATCCTGGCAACTGCAGGCGGCTTGCTGGTGTCAGCGCCCTGTGAGCGGGAGATGAGCTGTCCCCAGCACGGGCTCCCCGGCTCCCTGAGAGTAAAGGCAGTCACAGGTTACAGTGCAGGGGGTGGAGCGAGGCAGTGGGGTGTCAGCAGCGAGCTGGAGCCAGCGGAGAGGGGGAGGTGGCCACATGGGATTTGGGAGCTGAGGCTCGAGGGGGCAAGCGCTGAGCGGGGCAGAGGCGGCCCAGCAGGCAGCAGGTTTGGAAAGCGGTGGAAGTCTCACCTGGGACGAGAGGCTCAGCTGGCCATGATGTGCTTCACAAATGCTGCAAAGAAGGGCAGAGAGAGTGGCAGGGGTTGAGCGCTGGTGGCCGCAGCGGGGGGGCCTCGGGTCCCAGGGCCCTCCCCCGGTCCCCCTGCGGCGCCCACCTTCATAGTTGATGCAGCCGTTGGAGTCTTCCTGCCCTGCCATCAGTTTCTCCACCTCATCTTCCGTCAGCCTCTCACCTGGCCGGGCGGGAGGCTGAGTCAGCATCGCCGGAAGGGTACGAAGGGGGGGCACAGGGCCCTCTGGATGGTGGCTCTGTCTCCCTAGTACTCCCACACCTCACTTTGGCACAGCCCTCCCGGCTCACAAGGCCTGGGCCATCACCCCCATTTCTGAGACCAGGAGAATCAGTGACAAGTCCAAAAGGAGGGGACTTGGGGTACACGCCTGGCACGCCCTCCAACTCTGTCCATAACTGTGCCAGCTTGGTGCTCAAGTCCCCAGCACGTATTGTCATCTTTTTTCGACAGGCTGCTGGGGACCCCTTCCATCAAGAGGAGGCCAGGCCCCCCAGGTCCCTGGAAGCAGTCCTTCCGGCAGCGTTTGGAGGCTAGAGAAAGGGCCCCTGGGGTGGAGCTGAGGGCCTCAGGGGATGATGGCAGAGGAGACAAGGAGACAACATCTCTGTTCTCCAGACAAGTCGGCCACTTTCTTGCCTCTGGGTATTGTGTGCTGCACTGGTCCCCTGGCTGGAAGGGGGGGGTGACCTCCTACACCCAGTTACACACACACAACCCCAGAGAGCAGCCCAGGGCCAAACACACGAAGGGGTTCAGTTAATGTCGGGTGCAGGGAAACGTTGCTTTGAGCAGATATAGTAGGTGTTCAATAAACATTTGCTGTGTGGAAACTCCTTTGAGAAGGGGGTGCCCCTGCCAGCCAGGTGATGGGGGTCAAGATGCCCAAGAGGCAGGCCCCTTACCTACTGGGTCACTTTGTGGCTGTGTCCTTGGAATCTGACCTTGAGACCACAAACACCAGGACTGAACTGGTCATCGGGTGCACCACACTGCCCACCACGTCCCCATCCCCATCCCCAGAGCTGCCCTCATCCCCCTTCGTTTCCATGAACTGCACCAACGCACCTTCTTTGTCCCCACCTGAACTTCTAAACTCCCCACATCCCTGTCACCTGCCATGGAGGCCCCTTGACCATGTCACCCTCCGGAATCACAGCTCAGACACAGGCTCAGTGGGTGCCAGAAGGGTCCTCCCCAGGACGACCCCCTGAAAGGAGGAGTGGGGGTGGGGAGGAGGCGGCCCTCACCTAGCGTGGCCAGCACGTGGCGGAGCTCGGCGCCCATGACCGTGCCGTTGCCCTCCTTGTCGAAGACCCGCAGCCCCTCCACAAAGTCCTCGTAGGTTCCCGTGTCCTTGTTCTTGGAGATGTGCTGGAGCATGGGCAGGAAGGTGTCGAAGTCCATCATCTTGGTGTTGAGCTCTGTGGGGGTGTGGTGGCTCTGAGGGGCAGGGCGGGCACACCCCTTCCCCTGGGCCACAGAGTGCAGAGTCCCAAAGCACTCTACGCCTGCTGGCCATCTACAAAGCACGTCGTCATCACGAGGCACTTTACGGTCAAGCGAGACATGCATGGTTTATATCATCCTTTGCTGTTCGCGGGGACAGTTTGCTGCAGTGGTGCCCCCGCAGGTTCTGTCTAGCGCCTCTACTCTGCTTTCGGTGGGTGGGGGGGGACCATCCTAGATCGTGTGATAGACCCCATCCTCCCCACCCCAGGGATTGCTCAGGAGCTGTGGGACCAATCAGAGACCTTCCCTGGGACTTTGGAACCTGTGGAGGGGCCCTGGGTCTCACACCTCCGTGGGGCAAAGCAGGCAACCCTCTCTGGCAGAAGCAGTGAGGGAATCTGGCCCTGAGCGCCAGAGACACGCCGAGGAGACCGGGGGGG
>NC_048221.1:15956311-15974303 GCF_002007445.2 Ailuropoda melanoleuca
TGTGTGTGAGATATACGTTGTGTGTTCACAAGTGTTTACATATGCCTGCCCCTCGCAGAGACCTCAAGGCTGGGCACTGTCATTCACATGGCCCTGCCTACACCTGGGTCTTACACACCCCACCCAGAAGCCCTGGGCAGCCCCCGCCCCAGCACAGCCTGGGGACACGGTGGTGGTGTTGATTGAGTGTTTGCTGAGGCCACATCAGAGAGCCACCTGAGGTCAGGAGGCCTCCTGGGACCCGGTTTCCCCCTCCTCACCGGATACCAGGTCTATTTTTATCACTGCAGTCACTCGCCCCAAGGTCAAGGTCGCAGAAGGGAAAGGAGCTTGGGGGAGGGGGCATGCCTGGCACGCCTCCCACTGCCGCTCCCTGGGAGCCCCACCAACCTCCAGGACACACCTCTGTGCAGAGGGATAGCCTGTCCTGCCACCCTGCCATGCTTGTCCCTTCTGGCTCTTGGACTCGACTCGCAGCAGTGTTGGGACAACAGTTGTTGCTCCTGGCCCCCTGAGAGCTCTCTCACCACCAGGAAGCCTGCCGAGATCAGACTCCCAAGCCTCCTGCCCTTCACTGGCCAGCCCGACGGGGAGAGCCAGGGGAACACACGAGGGCTTCACAGTGCCCTCCTCTCACAGGGGAGTCTGTGCCAGCCTCAGATCCGGTCAGACTGGACCATGCCACCAGGGGCCTGGGGTAGCTGGACCCCAGCAGGGGGCCCGAGGGACACAAGCTTAGACTCTGGGGGTGGTTGGGGCTCAGGGAGCCAACTCCAGGGAACACTTTCCGCGAATAGTTCCTGATAGCCTACAAGGAGGGCTTCTTGTCCCATGTCACATCTGAGGAAGCCACACCTCAGAGCAGGGGACAGGATGGAGCCAACTTGGGATTGGAACCCATGTCTTGAGGGACAAGGTAGGCCCCCCTCAGGAAGAGATCACAAACAGAAGACAGTTCTGTGCAGTCGGGCTGCAGGTCTGGCTGGCCATGCAGGAGCCATGAGGAGCTGGGAGGGCTCCACTGGGCCCCTCAGCCAGCAGCCAGGGCAGCAGTGACCGGTGGCCAGCCAAGAACAGGGAGCAGGTGGGACACACGGTGCGTGCCGGTATGCAAATGCCATGGGAGTCACGGCTCTTCCTCCAAGTTTAGACTCTGAGAAAGACTTCCTGACTGGGGAAAGGCTCTGGGTCCACTGGTCATGCCCCAAGACCAATTTCCTAAGTGAACTACTCAGCCTGTGCCTCAGTTTCCCCACCTAAAAGCTGAGAGCCAACCAGCTCTGGGTCTTGACCTCCCTGGTAAGGGTGATTGTGACCCAGCCAGGGCAGGGGCCTCACTTCCCCATGCTCCCCACCCCGGTCACCCCGGGGGACTTGGCGTGGACGTGACACCCCACAGCCGAATGAGGAAGGCTTCTGTCAGGCTGCAGGGGTTGGGGTCCAGGTGGCTCCAATATTCCCCAAGGATGTGAGTGCAGGGAGAAGAGCAAAGGACAGTTTCCAAAACCACCCAGACTTTCCCTTCAGTCGTCCTGGGGAAGTCCTGCCTGATGTCTGACCACCATCCCTCTTGCTGCAGCCCCCTGATGCCTGAAGCCCCCCACCCACCCCCGGGCTTATCTGACCCCTGGACAGAAGCTTCCAACCTCAGCTCAGCGCTCACTTTCCGGAGTCTGGCCTGCCACTGGGTAGGTCCACTCTGGGACCCACTTACCTGCCCTGTCCTTCCTGCCGAAACCCAGCTCCCACACCCACCTTGATTTTGGAGGCATCAAACTCGGCTTCCTTGGGGCGCTCGGGCTCAGGCGCAGGTGGTGGTGGCGCTGGAGCGGGAGCTGCCTTCGCGGCTGCCTTGGCGTCGTCCTTCTTGGGGTCTGGCTTTTTGGGGGCCATGGGAGCTGGAAGCACTGAGAGAGGGCCTTGGAGAGAAGGAAGCAGAGAGCAGGGTAGGTGAGCTCCCTGAGGCCTGGCCTTTATCCTGTCCGGACACCTCCTGACCCCAGCCCCACCCCCCGCAGTGCACAATAGGGACAGGGCCATAAAAGGACATTGGCTAAGCCCAGGGGCTATTTTGGGGCCTGGGGAGGGCATTGTTCAGGCTCAGGAATGGGTGGGGGAAAGGGAGGGCTCTCATTCCTCCCAATCACCTGTTGGGGAGAGGGAGGGGAAGCTGGGACTGAGGCCACTGCTCAACATACACACGACCGCCTGTATGCACAGCAGCCCTCACCAGGTGATACACTGAGCAGGACCGGAAGGCTGGACCAAGTGTGTGCCGTGGTGGGGGCAGGACCGTGATTCCCTAAGGGCACCTCCTGAGTCAAACTTCCCAGCTGTGCATTGAATTCCCACGTGTCTGGGTCTGGAGTGCGGAGGAGGGGGGGGGTCTATGGCGACGGAGGGGCGTCTGCATGTGTCTGTTTCTCTACGGTGGGAGCATCTGTGCATGTCAATGTATTGTCTAGGTGTCTTCATGTTTGAGGGGGGTCCTTGTGTGCTGGCACAATGTCTGTGTGTCTGTCTGTGGGGGACGGGGACGGCCCATGCCTGTCTGTGTGTCAGCTCGGCGGGTCTGCGCCTGGGTGTTTATATGTACGCACATGTCTATGTGTATCTCCATGAGTGTGTCTGTGAGTGCTGCTTCCGTGGGTTTGTGTCTGGGTGTTAATGTGTATCTGTGTGTGAGTGTCTGGTCATGGCTCGAAGGCAGCTGCGGCCCCAGCCCAAGGGACCCCAGGAACACCGCGAGTGGCAATGGAGTGGGTGCCACTCCCCTGGGTGCAGCTATCCAGCCCAGCCCGGCAGCCTAGCGGCCCCCACAGCCCCCTCACCAGCACCCGTTTCACCCCACTTCCTATCTCCTCGCTTCCCCACACTGGCCTGTGGCCCACTTTACCGGCACAGCTCAGGGCCACCCCTCGCCAGACCCCCGTACCCACTGCCCCCTTTGCCATGTGCTCTTGCCCCTCCCCCACTTGGCTGCCCCCTCTCCCCAAGGAGGCTCATCATCTGTGTCCCACCGCCCCACACTTCCCCCTGCTGGCCCTTTCGTGGGGGAGGGGGCCCTGGGGAAGGGTCTGCATCTCTGAGGGACCTCAGGGAGCTGAGCGAGGTTTGCCCCCCGCCCCCGGTGCCCACCCCAGTGCCTGGCCTTCAGCAGTTGGCAGTGACAGAGGGCAGCCTGGCTGGGCCACCATTTACAAAAGTGGGGGAGGTGGGAAGGCTGGGGTGGCATGAGGCCCCTCTGGGCACAGATTTCTTTTTTTTTTTTTTAAAGATTTTATTTATTTATTCGACAGAGATAGAGCCAGAGAGAGAGGGAACACAAGCAGGGGGAGTGGGAGAGGAAGAAGCAGGCTCATAGCAGAAGGGCCTGATGTGGGGCTCGATCCCATAACGCTGGGATCACGCCCTGAGCCAAAGGCAGACGCTTAACCTGTGCCACCCAGGCGCCCCAAGGGCACAGATTTCTGAGAGTAAGGACATCTTGCAAGCACATTGGGCTCCCTTCCTCTCCTGGGCGTCTGTGCCGGGGGTGGGAAGGAGGTGCTCCTTGTTATTTTTAAGTGCCTGGAGCCTTTGATAGAAACTTCAGAGGCAATGCCCTCCCCTCTCCAGGCCCTGGGGGGAATTCCTGCGTGTGGAGAGGGGCTGGGGCCAGAGCCTGGAGGCAGGATTTATGGGGGGAAGGGGGCTTTACCTGGAGTCCCCCCTCCATCTTCCTCCTGAGCCCAAGTCCCTCTGATCCTACCACTCATTCTCACGGAGAGGGGGACAGCAGCCGAGGGACGGGGTCTGGCCCCCTCCTAGCTGAAACACAGGACATTCTTCCCCTCATCTGGAGGGCAGAACACCCCACATCTGGAAATCTGACAACATCCGGTGCTGGGGGGAGGCAAGTTTTTCACTTTCCTTCCAGATGTTTGGCAAGAGTATTGAGAAAAAAAGGGGTGGGGGGAGGGTCCACAGAGACGAGCCAGAAATACCACAAGAGAACACAGCCAGAGGGGGACACACAGAGAGAGAGGCCTCTGGGCAGCCCCATTGCCCAGGCCCACTGGCCCTTGAGACAACTGACTCTGGATGTCCCATGGGGACTCCGGCCACCCACAGCCACAGCCAAAGACATTACCCAATCCCCTTTCATTCATCATGGGTGAAACCAAGGCCCAGGGCAGAGGACACACTCAGGGTCACCCAGACTTCTGATCTCATTGCTTTCATCCACACATTACTGCCACGCCTCAGACACCACCCGACGGCAGCTTGAACGGGGGTCGGTGAGTGACCCTGGCCTCCCGGCCTCTGCGGCCAGGTCTTCGCTATGGGGCGGGCAGGCTCTTGCAGCCAGTCAGCGCTGCCACCTCTGCCTGGGGGAGTGTGGTGGGGAGGTGGGGGGAAGGGTGTCTCGGTCACCTTTCCTCCTGCACAGGGCAGATGTGGTCCCGCAGTGGGGACCCCGCGCACCCAGGACTCAGATGCAGAGGCTGGGGCTGGGTCTTTGACCGGCTGAGCTCCAGTTCCTGGGAGCAACGGAGCCCCAGGGCTCGCCCTGCGGGACTGCTCTCAACCGAGAACTAATGCCCAGCCCCCTCTACTGCCAGCAGGCTAGGCTGTTGAGGCCAGAAGCAAGGCAGGGGGTGGGCAGGTGGGCAAGCAGGGAGCAGGGGGTGGGGCCTGATAAGAGGGAGGGGCAGGCGGTGGGCAGTAAGGGCTGGCCACACTAAGGCTTGGCTCTCGTCTCTCCCCGGAGTCCCAGCCTGAGCTCTGTGCCCCTCAGGAATGACAGCCAGCAGGCAAGATCCAGGCAGGGCCTGAGGGCTCTGGAGAGCCTGGGGGCAGGGGCAGGGGTCTGGATGCTAGTACGCCTTTGGTTCCTCCAGCTCCAACGTCTGAGTGGTGACCCAGTCCGATGCAGGCTCACAAGTCCGACATTCCAGAACCCCCTCTCTCCCTAGCCAAGGAGAATACTGGGGAAGATGTGAGCCCTGACTTCTGAGGGGCCCACGGATCGAGGCGGAAGACCGTTGGCCACACTCGCCTCCTTCTAGGTTATTTCCAGCCCCGATACCTTTGCATAGGCTGTTTTTTTTTCCCTGGTACCCTTGTCTGGGACCCTGGCCATGGCTTGCTCCTGGTCATCCCCTGGTCTCGGTGATACGTCACCTCCTCTGAGAGGCCTCCCTAGACTAGCCAGGACCTGCTCCCTCTGCCTTGTCTCTCACCCTGACTCCCCAACGCTGTGCACCCTGAAACGAACCTGTTTCTTGGTTATTTTGTTTCTATGTGGATCCCCTCCATCCCATGAGTGTCAGCTGGCACGGACAAGTTTTTGTTGTCCCATATCTATATATCCCCAGAGTCTACAGCAGACCCTAGTACACAGTAGGCACTCAGTAAATGTTGGATGAGCAAATGTCCCAAACATCTCAATTTACCCATTTCTCGCAGGGGGACTGGGACCCATTGTCAAACTCCATCCACGGCGTGGGGTCAGGGGAGATGGGGGGGTGTTGCTGGCAGACCAGCTAGAGTCTGGGTCACTGCAAGGGGCACTCCCAGACAGCACCGCAGCCAGCAGCTGCTGCCACCTCAACCCGGGTCTGCTCTGCGTGCCCCTCCCACCCCCTGGCTGAGGTTCTTCTCAATAGTCTGAGAAGGCCGGGTGACCCCATGGTCCCTACAATGCTTTGGCCATAAGGACCAGCCAGCAGGGGGCGTAAAAGGGATAGAAACCAGCCTTCAGATCCAAACCCAAACCCCAGAACCAGGATCCCAGCCCAGAACCCAGAGTCCAGACCTGGAACCTGGAACTCCAAACTCAGGTCTCAGGATCTGAATCCCAAACTTAGAACCTGGAAACTGACCCCACTCCAGGGACCCAGACTTTAAAACCCTGGGTGCCAAACCCAGACCTTAAATCCTAGGCCGAGGACCAGGACCCTAAACCCAGAGTCCAGATCCAGGACTCAAGACCCAGGACCCAGGACCCAGGACCCAGGACAGGGACTGCTTGCGTTCCAGACTGGCACTGCCTATGGCTCTGTGTCGACAAGGGCTGGGAAGGGAGGAGGGTAAACTCTTGGCAAACAGCAGGGTGAGTGCTTGGCAGACCTTCCTTGTAGTGTTCCTCTGAGGGGCATGAGGACTGTCCCTCATCCTGTTGGAGCCAATTTGGGGAGCTCAGAATATGGTGGCCACGTGGAGGGGGTGGCGGAGGGTGACGGGAGGGAGGGACGGCTAAGGCCTGCCCATCCTTTGGGCCCAGGAGCCAGAGGCAGGGAAGGAGGGTCGGGCTCTTGTCCCCCTGGCCGCAGGCTCCACAGGCTGCCCTAGCCCGCCCCAGACCGCCCCTCCTGGCCCGAGGCCTCGGGGCTGGGATGCAGGCCCACACTTCCCGGAGGAGTCGAGAACGCGGCCTGGGCCAGACCCAGAGCCTTAGAAGTAGGTCAAGTGTTGCTGTGTAGCAGGTCCTGGGGACCCCGTCCAGGCGTGGGCAGGCCCGTGGGCGGCAGCTCACCCACCAGGGCACACACGTGTATGCACACAGATGTGAACCCACCGCCACACGGTGGGTGCCCATAAGCACGGACCCCACGCAGGGCCCTCAGCGCCCCCCCCCAGCTGCACCGATGGGGGCATTGAAGCCCCAAGAGGGGCAGGAGCTGCCCAGCAACTCTGGCCAGAAGCGGCACGAGGCAGCCACGAGGACGAGGAGGAGAGGAATTTCTGCACCATCCCACGGTCCTAGATCCTTGGGTGAAAGTCTGACTCCAAGGAGGACTTCCCAGCAGGGCTGCCGTGCCACCAACAGGATGTGGCCTGCTTCCCGGAGCATAGCTCCAGGCCTTGGAAGACGGGAAGGAGTGGCCAAGGGGGAGGCAGGAGACTCCTTATGCTCTCGTGACCCAGGCCGGTCCTGGCTCCTCTGGGTCTCCATTTCCCCATCTGTATAATGGCCATGGGTATGGCGAGGTGACAGTCACAGCCCAGGCGCCCCAGCCCATCCTCGCCACCCCCACACCACACACAGACAACTCTGTCCTCCGCAGGCCAAATACAACCCTCCGGCCCCTCCCTCTGCCCACTGTGCTGACGGGGACCAGATGCTCCAACCTTGTGGTTCTGGGGTGGGGGTGGCAGGACCCAGCGGGCTGGCAGGCAAGCCCTGGGTTTGGCCCAGGGACCTATAATCAGCTCCTGCCCCTCTGATCCCTGCCCAGGACTGACGCTTGGGGCTGTGGTGTCCTGGCCGGCTGTGGCCACGGCCGCTATATTTGGGAGCCCAATTGAGCATGAGGGAGGGGTGGGCAGGCAGGAGCCTCCAGGGACCAGTGCCTCATGGGAGGACAGGACAGGGGACACTGTTGGCCAGGCTTGGTCCTCCACAGAAGGAGGGTGTAGCCCTGACTTTAGGGGTCCTGTCTGAAGGGCATGCTCTGTTCTCAGGGTCCCGGCCTGGGGGACATCGGCCCTGTCCTCCGTGGCAGGTTCTAAGGAGGTAGACCGAAAATGTGTCCGGGAATAGTGAACCCCTTATTTAGTCCAAAGAGTCAGACTGTAAGTTGGGGCCAGGCATCCTGAGCGTATGGGAAAGGGGTGGGGGCTGACGTGGGTGACAGGAGTGGAAAGGCTCTCAAGGGGTGAGTTTGGGCGTAGAGGGGTCTCAGATGGGAGGGACGGGAAGAGGGGTGCCAATGTGCTGAGCCGAAGAATGGAGAACACAAGGGCTCGAGGCAGGGGTCCGAGGGAATGGGGTGAGGTGCCACCCAGCCCCTCCCCAGCGTGGCCTGCGGCCTCCCTGAACTGCCCTGGACATTCCCGCCACTGGGCCAAACCCTGTACACTCCTACCAGCAGTTTCCCAAAAAGCAAATATTTATTGTCCTTGGAAGAAAAAAAAAAGAGTCCCCTTTTAGGATCAGGGTCTGGGAGCTGCTACTGAGGCTTGCAGGGGTTCAGCGGCGGCCCGAGATGACCAAAAGCCCCACCAAGACAGACTGAGGCTGGAGGAAGGAGGCTGGGGCCGAAGCTGGCCTCAGAAGAGAGGGGTCGTGGCCGGCCCAGGCTGCGGGGCAGGGGGCTCTGGCCCGGGCCCATTTCCCCGAGGCTTCCCCAGAAGAGGTCTGAGGGTGGACTGACCCTGTCACACGGCAGGAGGTGTGAATGTGTATGGAGATGTGTGCCGTCTCGTGCGCTCACGTGTGTCCCACGAGGCTGTGAGCCCACGTGTGTGTGAGCATGGCCGGGGGCTCCTGGCTCTGTGTGCGTGGCCATCTGCGAGACTGTTCATCGGTTGGCACGGGGCGGGGTGGGGGCATGTGGACACAACCTCTGTTGAATGGCCAATTCAGTCAAAAATGAGAGTAAATTTAGCAGGGGAAAAAAAAAACCCTGTCAGTCAGACGAGGAGTCTGAATTGGGTGGTTGTTTGACTGGATGGACCAACTGTCTCAGGCAAACAGTCCCTGCTGGCGGGAGGAGGAACGGGCTGCCCTCCCCACCGGGGCCTGTGTAGGGAAACTGGAGACGGGGACCCCCACCGGCCAGAGGTGAGACCAGAGATGGGGACAGATTCAGACACAGGGAAGGGAGGGTCACGAGGCCAGCCAGAGACAAAGAGAGCTCCCAGCGCCCGCAGACAAGGTGTGCACGCGCATGGCCCTCTGGCCCAGGCTTTCAGCTCTGAGCCAAGGAGTAGGCAGAGTCAGCCTTGCCCCCCGGCAGCCCAAAGTGGACAAGAAGGGGGCACCAGACCAGAAGGCGGGAAGAGAGGGTGGGCCGGTACAGTCACGGCAGAGGGGGCAGTGGCTGGCACGTGGACAGGGCAAGGGACAGGGATGGCAGTGGTGAAGGTGAGGGCAGCAGGGTGACAAGGGGGGGCTGGTGGTGATGGCAGAAGAGGCCGTGGTGCCCAGGAGGGCCTCCCTCCCTGTCCGCTTGCTGGGGTGGCCCCATGAGACCCAGGGCTGTCCCCACCCCGCTCTACTCAGCACCAGCTGTGTCCTCGCCTCCAGTGGCCACACAAACACCCTCTGTGGCCCAGGGTGTGGAACTGCATTAAAAATGGCCCAAGCCCCCAGCCAGGAATAGTTAGGGTCAATTCCAGTACCTGCTAGTGTGGGTATTTATATATCCCCCCCCCCCGTCTAAAACAGCACACACACACACACACACACACACGCACGCACACACACTCAGAAATACCAGGGTCAGGCTGACCTGCTCCTGCTATGTGTCTGTGTCTGTCCGAAGACACTCACTGGGCCCTGGACACTCCCCTCACCACCTGGTCTCTTTTCACCAACATGAGGGCCAACAGGAATCCCACTGACGTGTGTGTGCACACACGCCAACATCCCCTGCCTATGGGAGCTTGCACCAAGAGCAACCACACGTCCTTGCACACACCTTTAAACATAAATCTTCATGCAACATAGATGGCTTTGCACAAATGTGTATACACACGTGTGCGTGCCTGTGCGCACACATTCACACACTTGCTCACACGTGCCCTTTGCATGCATATGTACACACATTCGCATGCCTTTGCACACGCACACACCTAGCACATCACACTTCCGAGCTCACCAGTACAGAAAGAGCTCAGGGTGGGAATTAGGAGCACTGGGAAGGAGGAGAGACCAGAGAAATCAGGGAACCGTAGCAGGCCCGTCTGGGGAGGTCCGGGAGCTTATGTGAGTACATGTGAGTGTGATCGTGAATGTATGTGTCCAGGTGTTTGGGACCTTTCCACTGCCTCCTCCCCGGCCCCCTTGAGAGCCATCCTCCACCCCCCACACTGTTCACAGAGGGAATATAGGGGCCAGAGCACAGCAGCTGGGCCTGGAGAGGTCAGCGTCCCCAGGTTTGGGGCTCGCAAGCCTTAGCATCTGTGTTATTCTTGGCATGCTCAGGCCAGATAAGCATGGGGGTCAGAGCTCGGCTCTCGTGGGAAAGGACTCTCTGGAAGTCTCCCGACCCATTCCTTTCCCAGATCCTGGACCCCAGGGCAGGCAGGGGTGGGGGCAAAGGGAAAGAGGGGTGGCTGAGGGACAGGCAAGTCTCCATCAGGCTGGCCCTGAGGGCTGGGTGGCGGGGGCCGGCAGACGCCCAGGACTATGGAGTGACCCCTCAAACCAGCCCCGGGACGTCCAAGTACAGGGCCTGGAGCCCATGGAGAGGGGCAATGCCAGGCCCCCAGCTCTCCGCAGCAGCCGGACTGGAGCCCCTCAGGACTAATGAAGAAGCTACTTTAGAGAGATGGTTGGAATGTTAGGGGACCTCAAAGCATCATGCCCCATTAATAGCAGATCGTGAAGTGCTGTCCTGGGATTAGTTATCTGTTCCCCATCTCATTGCTGACTTCCTGGAGCCTCTTCCCCTCCAGAGACCTCAGGGTACACATTCGCACCGTGGGGTGGGGTCTTGGGTCAGCTCGGAAGGCATGCAGTCCCCCTAACACAGTCAGAAGGAGGCATGCTTGGGCCAGAGTCTCCTCCCTCCCCCAACTGCACCAACCTTTGCCCCCAGCCCAGGTCTCAGGCCCTTGCAGAAGGCTGGGGTTTGTCTGCTGGAGCTTGGAGCTCAGAGCCGGGTCAACAAGGGAACAATCAGCCGGAATTCTTCGGGAATACAGGGCTCATCCAAGGCTGCAGATAAGCAAGGAGGAGCTGGGGGGCCTTCTGTGACCCCGGGAGCCTGGCCTGACAGCAAGCCCCGCCCCTCTGAAGAGGGGCCCTGCCTTCAGGAGTTCTGGCCCCTGGGGGATAAGCTGGCCCCTCCCGCAGCCCAGCCCCATCTATCTGCACGCTCCCATCCCAGCCTGGTCCTCTAATGGCTGCAGCAGTCTGGGGTCAGTGACCATGGAGAGGAATCATTGATTGCGGCTGCCAAGAGCCCTCGCCACCTCCGGCCCTGCATGCCTGCCCTTGGGGTCCAGAGAAAGGACATGCCAGTTTCCCCACCCTCATCACCCCCATGAGGACAGCAGCCACAGGGGCAGTGTGGTTGGCCTGCACTAGAGAACTGGGGGGCACCCTCCCCGCAGCCCCCCGCCTCCCAGGCTTCTGTCTCCCTTTTGGGAGTTGGGCTCCAGTTACCTCCAGCTTGACCCTCAGGCTGGGATCTGAGCTTTTTCCTCACTCCTGAGGAGGCAGGGGACCCCCGGAGACGGAACGGCGTTCTACGTGACTTCGGGCAGCCCTCCCTGGTTCTAGCCAGCTGCCAGGGCCCCTCCAGCTCTGCGGACGTCTTCGATTTATGCATAGCCACTCTCCTGTTATCTCTGGAACCCCCTCCAAGGTGGCCACCCACTGGTCCCCAGTTGGGGCCCTTCAGCCTCTTCCACAGCCAACCGGGCCGGGGGTGTTGGGAAGACCTGGGTACTTGGCCTGAATGAGCTTGGTGACCTCTGGCACGCCATTGCCCCTCTCTGGACATCACTCTCCCACACACAGTTTTATAAACTTCCCCAAGTGCTTCCCCTTTCTGGCCAGTTCAGCCAACGTCCACGGCGCCTCTGGGCCAGGCTCTGTGCCGGGCGCTGGAGAGCTGGACAGACACAGTCCTGGTCCCAGCCCGAGATGTTCCCAGCGTCATTGCCAACTCATTGCTTCACCCAGCTAGTGTTGTCTGAGGCATGAGAGGAAACTGAGGCCCAGAGAGATGGCCCAGCCGTCCTCAAATAGCCCAGCCTGACCAAGGACCACCCACATAGAGCATCCCTCCAATCCAAGCAGGGCCCAGTATCACGACCTAGGGGTCCCCGACCCTAGGTCTCCCCACCACAGCCCCCAGCCAGGACCCAGTGTCTGAGCTAACCCCCTTTCCTCTGCCTCTTCCTTCCTGGCCCCCTGTCCCTTCAAACCGCAAGGCCCAGCCGGCCTCTGGAACGCGTGCCCAGGACCTCGGTGATATTTTGAGTTTAAGAAAACTTTGCAGTCGGCAGGAGCTCTTAAAAGTTATAAATAGCAGCAGCGGGAGCCCATGCTGGGAGAGGCGGAAACACGTGTCAAACACGCCTGGGAGGGGGGTATTCCGAGGCGCAGACAACCCCCCCCCCCAGGGACCCACCAGGCTTCAGGCGATTTTACAACCACTGGAGCGGGAAGTCACACCCCACCGGGAAGGCGTCTGGGAAAGGAGACTCCGTTCTCGCCCCCCCCCACCAGGGTCCCAAGAGGTTGGCCAGGTTGCCCAGGCATGTGGGGACGCTGTCGAAAGGCATCTGGGCTGGGAGGGCTTGCACCTACCTTCCCCTCCCCACCACCAGTTCCCCACTCAGCTGCCCAGCATGGGAACCCTAGGGCTCAGAGGAGTCTGGGAGCATGCCCGCACTACCTCCAGCCAACACAGGCGGGATGGGGTGGGGTGGGGTGGGGATGGGTAAGCCTGGAGTGAAGAAGGGACCATTCCAAGGTCACGTGGGAACTGGGTGGCACACAGACCCCCAAGCCATGGTTCTTCCCACTGAACAAATGCCGCCACTGCCTCCCTTCCTGATACCCAACCCGCTCTGGTTAAGCAGAGTTAGAAGCCTGAAGATAGCATGAATGCAAGAGAGGACAAGGGACTCCCTCCACCGCGGTGGGAGGCGCACTCACGCCCACCCCAAGGCCAGGTGTGAGGTCTTAGGCTTGCCTTGAAGGCTATGGGATTTGAGGACCTGCTCTCAGAAGCCTGGTGTGACAAGACACAACCATGAAGCCCCCCTTGATTTTCTCAACTGCTCTGCAGTGTTCATGGGCGACAATCGTTACTCCGACAACGGAGAGGTCCGGAAACTGAGGCACATCTGAGACCATCCCCACCCCACCCCCACCCAGCAGGTCTGGGGGCGGCAGCCAGACCTGGCGTCCAGGCGCTCTGAACCTCAGGGAGCCCCAAAGGGTTTATGGGGCTCCCAATGAATGGGCCTGTTGAGCTCAGAGGGGGCCGGGCCCGAGTAAACACGACTGGGTCTGAGCTGCCATTCTCCCCCTGCCTCCTTCCCCAGGACCCAGGACCAAAATACAACTTCCTGTCCCCGGAGCTGAGGGCCAGACTCGCCCCTCAGAGCCCTGGGCTGGGGCTCACTGCAGGAACACAGCCTGGCCCACATTGGCGGCCCCTGTGGGGAGAGTGGACTTCAGGTTTTCAGATTCACAGGTCTGCATCCAAGCCCTGAGTGTCTGGGCCCTTGATGGAGCCCCTTCGAAACTTGAACTGCCCATCTGTTAATGGCAGATCAGGAAACCAAGGTCATGAGCAGGAAGGGGACCCACAGGTAAGGGCAGAACAGGCCCCATTTCCTGGCCAGCAAGGGTGGAACAGAGGGAAGAGCAAGGGGGTGTGTGGGGGCTCAGAGGAGGGAGAGGCTGCACGAATGGAGGGTCAGGGAGTAATAAGCTTGAGAGAAAGCAGAGGAGCTCCTTCCCCTTGGACGCTGTTGCCCACTGACCAGTCAAGCTGAAATCTGGTCCCCCACTGGCGCTGGTCACAGAATGGCCTATCCACCCAGGGCCCACCCCCCTTGGAGCTGTACCCCGTACATGCTTGTTTGTCATAGCCTCATGCCAGGGCCCCGGCCAGCCCAGTCTACTCCCTCAGCCTCACCTCCCACCTGGAGGCCAGGGAGGGACAAGCTCTCTGCCTCCCTTTCCAGCCTGTGAACATACTAGAAAGTCCTTTGGAAACTGTAAAGTACGGTACTCTCCCCAGGAGCCTGGAAGAGCTGGGGAAGGGCCGCCCCCGGGGATGGGGGCCCCAGGAACGTGCCCCTGCTGCTGGAGGTCGGTTTGGGGCCAGCCGCCTCACGTGCTGGGCCCTGGGGGCTCCGGCTGGAATGTGCTGAGCAGCAGCTGCCACGTGAATCATTACACCTCGTCAGGCTGAGCCTGGGACTTCCAGACCCAAACCAGCTCAGGCTGGGCTCAGGCAGAAGGGCAGCGGGCAGCCAGGGTCTCCAGGTGCTGGGGTGAGGGGCCAGGGCCTTGCACGGCCTCTTCTACTCTGTCTGTCTGCATCCTCACTCTCGATGTCTGGACCCTCTGGTTAAGCAGAGTTGGAAGCCTGTGGGCAAGGAGTCAGATACGGAGTGGCTAGGGGGCTGCAGGGTTAGGACAAGGGCTGGGTGGAATGAGTGTCCCCACGTGTCCCCGGCCCAGGGAAGGCTCAGCACCCAGGACTGAGAGGGGAGGCCTTCTCAGGTCTCAGTTTTTCCGCCTGTGGCCTGGGTACGAACTACCTTCAGCCTCCATCTGATTTCTTCAGGTGCCCCAAACTTGAATGAAATCATTCACGGGAGGGGTTGTGTTCATACCGCATGGGGGCCTGACATTTCTGAGATGTGGGAAAGCCAGGAGGGGCAGACAGGGACACAGGAACAGAGAGAAGGAGAGTTAGCCGGAGACAGGCTTGGCAGGGCCAGGAGAGGACCACGGAGGCACAGAGACACCGGAGGGGCCCAGGTGGCCTGGGCGGTGGGCAGGCACACCCATGGAGATGGGGGAGGGCCCAGCTCAGGGCGCTGAACACTGGTACCCTTGGACCTGCCTCTGCTCCCCCACCAGGGGTCTGGGACAAAGTCCTAGGCTGGTGCAGAGCTTGGTAAAAAATAATTAATTTTTCTTTTCAAGTGAAAGCTTTCACTCAAGCCTTTTCCTGTCCGTAGCAGCAACAGCCTTGCTTAGACCCGAGCCGCAGAAGGTGCTAGGAAAATCCATGGCCTCTCCATGGTCAACCTGAGTCTGCTCTGAGTCTCCAGGCCCTGCTTGGAAGACCTTGTGGGCTCCAGGTGAGTGGGGTGCAAGGCAACGCTGGGACCCGAGTGCAGCTGGGAGGGGCAAGGCCATGGTACCCCATTGTGTGTGTGTGGGTACACCTGTGTCGGGCTACGGGTCACATAAGGCATGCCTGCGTGGAGATGTCTGTGGTCCTGGCATTACTGTAGCAAGGGGTCTGTGACGGAAGCCCACACCTCCAGGCACCCCAGGAGTGCTCCCTGCCTTGGACAGAGCCCCTAGGTCCCCCTGTGCCCCCAGCTTGCCTCCCTTTGCCTTCCTGAGAGGTGAGAAAACCAGGCTTCCTGCTGCAAGGGGAGGGGGCTGCCCGACCAGCTGCTCAGGGGGCCTCCAGTGACTCATCCGGGTTGGGGGGTGTTTATGAGCAGCCGAAAGGGCTGTAAAAGTGGCACCTCGGTTCACTTCTGGCCTGGCCATCCCCTCCCCGACCAGCCCCTTGCCTTGAAAAGCTTCCAGAGGGGCCTGGAACCAGAGAAAGGTCTGGGAATGAGGCTTGGTGGAGGCTCAGCCTGGGGTCAGGGTTCAGCCAGGGGTTAGAGGTCAGACTGGGATAAAGACTCCACAGGGGGTAAAGCTCAGTCTGGGATTAGGGTTGAGAATGGGATTCAAGCTGACTTTGGGACTAAAGTTGGGGGATGAACTGTTGAGGGTTTGCAGGCCAGTTTTCCCAGAGAGCCCCCAGAATGGGACAAAGGGTTTTCTGAGGGACTGAGGCCAGGCTGCAGAGCTGAGAACGGAGTCTCTGTCTTTCCTTTTTGAGTCTGGTGCCCACCCTGGCCCTAAGGTCTGTATAGCTTGGCCAGAGCCCTACTCACAGCAGCAGAGTCCAGTTTACGGCCACTGGGCCAGGGTCCAGACCCTGCTTCAGCTCTGAGCTCCAGTGATCACCTTGGCTCTTCCTCCTAGGCCCCCATTAGAGAGGGGAGTCCCCATAGAAGACTCCCTCCCCCAATCAGGTCTTTTCAAATGCCGTTGAAACTGACCTGAAACTGACCAGAAACTGACCCTTGGGGCCCTGGGGCTTGTCTGACAAAGAGGGCAGGCTGGCTCTGCCAGGCACTAAGGTGCTACCAGTTAATGTGTGACACCCAATCCCCATGGTGGCACTTTAACCAGAGGCCGGGAGGTGCCTTAGGGGATCAGCCTCATGCAACAGTGGTGGAATATCCAACAGGGACCTCTGGGGTGAGGCACATGGGTTATGGCTAGAGGAACCCCCTTAAGGGGCCCACAGCCCATCCGAACCCTCTCTGCAGCCCTACCCACAACCCACCCTGGTCCTCCCCAGTACAAATATTGTTTGTTTCCCAATCTCAAGCTTTCCGGTATCAGATCTGAGGACTACCTACATCAGTCCCCAGTTTTACCCCAGTTGCCCCAATCCCTCCATGAATGTTCTTTTCCTATCTCCACAGGGCAGGGCCAATCAGTCATAAAACCATAAACCAGAGCAGAAACAGGCTTAGAAACAGAGACATAAAAGAGAGACCATCAAAATGGAACACTGAAGAACCACAAATGTTCTTTAGGTGCCCACTCCGGGCACCTGAGCCTCTGTCCATGTTCCCAAGTAACCCACACACCATAGGAGGTAGCCCCCAAATCACAGCCCCCCCCCAGGAGTGGTGGAGATGGGGTCACAAGGAGGGAAGGATGTTCTTTACACCAGGCAGAGAAGCATGATTCCCAGCAAAACAAACCCCAAAGGCAAGGGCAGGGGAGTGAAAATGGGGAGCAGGCCAGGAGTCTAGTGCACAGTACCTGTTGGGGAGTCACCTCCGGAGGAAATTGCTCAAACAGCACAGTCCGTAATGACCAGGACAAGAAACTTGAGGGTAGTGGGGCAAGGAGGAGGGTGTGGCCACAGACTCCTAAGAAAGAAGACAGCTCTGGGGTCCAGGATAGGAGATAGGTGAGTTTGGGTCTGGAGAAGGGTGGGCTGCCAGGAAAGCTGGCTAGAGCTGGATTCCAGTGGCTTTAGGGGTTAGGCTTGCAGATCCATTCACAGGGATGGTAGGGGCTACAAAAACAGGCCATCCCTGAGATGGGGTGGGGGCTGGTTTGGGGGCTGTGAGGAGCTCCATTTCCACAGGCTGAGTCTGGGGAGCCCACAGAGCCCATGGGTCTGGACACTCACCCTCTGCAGCACTAAAACAGTAAATTAAAAGTGCCCTTTGAATCAGCTGGTCAAGTCCCCGTTTTACAGATGAGGAAACTGAGGCCCAGACAGCAGGAAGTCGTCTTGCCCAGGATACACAACCGGTAAGTCGGTGAGCAGGGACTGCCACTTCGCCCAGATAATATCTCCAAGGGCCCCAACAGTCACATTAGCTTCCTCCTGACCATCCTTAAAGCCCTCCGCTCCAAGCATCCCAGGCCTTCCCAGCATCTCAGCTTCTCTGCGTGATACTGAAAGGTGGCAGGCTTGGGGTTTGAGACCCCCTTCCTCTTAGCGCTACAGCGTCCCCCCACAGCCGGAGCACGTAACCCCGCCCCCCCGCCCCTGCCCCCAAAGACTCCTCCCGCTCTTCCCCCAAGTTGAGGGTCCCCAGTGGACCAGAGGCCGCCAGGCGTGTTTGGGGGTGTGAAGGGGTGGAGAAGGAGGCGGGCCTCGGGAGTGGGGGTCCCGGCTGAGCCCCGGGTCTTGCAGCCTGGAGCAGCCCGGGGTGGAGTCCGGGGCGGAGCTGGAAAGGCCGGGCCGGCGTCTGGAAGGGTCCAGACTCTGAGACACCCGGACCTGGGGAGGGACTAGGGAGGGTGGGAGAGGGACGTGAGCCCCGAGACGCGGACAGGGGGGAGGCGGGTCTAGAGCACCGCGGACCTACCCACTCGGGAGTTCCCGAGGCTGGGGGTCCAGGCGAGGGCGGGGCGGAGCCGGAGGGCGGTGGCGGCGGAGCCAGGCGCGGGGCTGGCGGCCCAGCAGCCTCCCCAGGGACCCGGGTCCAACCCGAGCGGGAGTCGCGCGGGCGCACACACAGCGCCGCGGGCCGGGGCGCGCGGGGTACCTCCGGTGAAGAGGTCCTGCTTCACGGCTGAGCGCCCCTATTCACCGGCCCCGGCAGGCCGATCAGAAAAAATAACGTCTGTGCTTCCCAGAGAAGAGAATGGAGCGGCGGCAGCGTCCCGGGCAACGTTCCCGGGCCCCGATGTCAGAGCTCCCTTGGCCCCGTCCCCTCCACACTCACATCCCGCCGCTGGCGACCCGGGGCG
>NC_048221.1:15974399-15982920 GCF_002007445.2 Ailuropoda melanoleuca
CGGCGGGCGGCGGCTCCGAGCGGCGGCCGGGCGGGGGGCGCTGGAGGCCAGGCCGGCCAGAGGGGATCCCGAGAGCCCCATGAAGTGCCCCCGTGGCCGCGGACGGGGCGCTGTCCTGGGGAGGCTGTCGGGGGGTCCCCGACATCCATGGCTAGGCGGGGGCCGCGGCGGCGCGCTCGGAGTAAGTCGGGGTCGGGGGGCCGGCGCCCGGGGGAGGGGGTCGGCTTTGGGTAGGGGTGACTCGGGCCAGGCCGGGGTGGGCGTGCTGGTCCGTCTCGGTGTCAGTCGGCGGCGCCTCCTCGGAGCCCGGTGGAGCCGCCAGCCCCGCTCAGCTCCGTGGCTTTTTTGGAAACTTGCAAATGTTTTCGTAGAGAGAGAGAGAGAGAGAAGGGGGAGGGGAGGGAGGGAGCGAGGGAGTGACCGAAACGGAGCTCGGGGCTGCTGGAAGAACGGAGGCCAAGGCTGGGGGAGCTAGAGACGGACTGACAGACAGGCCGACAGGCAGAGCGTCCCGGCCGCAGGCGTGCTTCGGCGGCGCGGGCGCAGGCGGGGCTCCGACCCAGGATGGGGAGAGGGTTCGGGAAAAAAAAAAAGGGATCCGAGGGGGCTGAGGGGCAGAGAGCTGGCGGCCCGAGCACCGAAAGGCTCAGTGTCTTTGCAAAGTTGAGATCGCGTCCCTCAGCTGCACGCCCCGAGTGCTCAAAACGCGCCCCCCGCCCCGCCCCCCCTCCCTGCGCTAGCCTCGGAGCTAAAAATAACAGCCCGGTTCGCCCCCCGCAGACCGCCCGCCGCCCGCCCGGCCCCCGGCTGCCTCCCTTCCTCCCTCCCTCTCTTTCTCCTTTGCGCTCCCTCGCTCGCTAGCCCTCGGCGCATGGGCTCCGCGCCGGGCCCCGGGGCCTCGGGCCGCCTGGCCTCCGGGGTCCCCTAGGCCCGGGCGTGGGCGGGGCAGCCCGGCCTGACGCAGCTCTGTACCCCACCACCACCACCACCAGGGCCGGCGGCGGCGGCTGCCCCGAGGGACGGGGCCCTAGGCGGTGGCGATGGGGGCCGTCCGGATCGCGCCCGGCCTGGCGCTCCTGCTCTGCTGCCCGGTGCTCAGCTCCGCGTACGCGCTGGTAAGTCCCTCGCCCGCACTCCAGGACAGGCTGCGGGCTTGCTCTGCGGTCCCTGGGGTGGGTCCAGGGCGCAGAGTCTTGGGTTCCCTGAGTAATCCGAACTTTGGATGAGCGTTCCCTCCGACCCGAGATCCTGGGTGCCTGCTGTCTCTGGGATGTCTGGACTCGGTTCCTGATGCCTATGGTCCCCTTATTTCTGAAGCCTGGGTTTGGGGTCCCAGGTCTGGAAAGCTGTAGTTGGGGTTCCTCTATCGTTTGCGTCTGAGCACCCCTCGTCTGGTTGTGTCTCCTTCAGGGATGACAGTGTGATCTAGCCGGAGGCTGGGCTTTGGCCCTGATGTAAGGTCCCACAGACTTTGTTCCGGGGCCTCGGTTTTCTGCAAGTTTTGTTTGCAAGCCAGGACACAGGGCTGTGGGTCTGAGGTCAGAATCACCCAGGCAGGGGGTAGGATTTAGGGGTGCCCTCCAGCTCTCACGATCACATGCACGTACACACGCCCGGACACTCTTGCCCAGGGAGGCGGGTGTGGTGTGGCATGGAGGAAGGATGGAGGTCTCCTGAAGGAGCCCGACCTCACAGAATGCTTTTCCAGGAGAAACATGCTGCAGGGGGACTCTGGTGAGTGAGGGACCCCCTGTGTACCCTCCTGAGAGCCGAAGCCAAGAGGAGGTCAGAGAGAGAAGAAGAGGCAGGTTGGGAGATAAGGCCAGAGAGAGAGGAGAGAGACAAAGGGGGTGGAATGAGAGCTCCCCAGAGTAGAAGGAGTAGACAGGCCAAGAATGGCGGAGCGAGGTAGGGACTGGAGGAGGCCGAGAGCTGGAGACACGGAGGGACTGGAGACATGGAGAGATGGAGAGACCTATCTTCCTCTTCCCGGGCCAGAGACTGGGGGCTGGACCTGGGGAGTCAGTCCGATCCCACAGCAGCCCTGTCCCGGAGGACTAGCCCACCTCCCAGGAGGCTGTCTGCCTGTGTGTCCGACTTCAAGGCCCCTGCTGCCTCCCCAGTACCTCCCAGGTGGGGGCATCTGTCTTCTAGAGAAACGGGCAGGCAAGCAGGCAGCCACCTTCTCCCGACCAGCTCCCTACCCAGGCAGAACCTGAGGCGGGATGGCAGGAGCTCTGGGATTCCTCCAGCTCTGCCTAAGGCCCCTGTGACCTGGGGCTATCCTCCACACCTCAGTTTCCCCATCTGTGAAAAACAGTGAGAAACCTTTGCCTGAGAATCCCCTGCATTGGGTGAGGCTCTGTTCTCCTCCGGGGCCTCAGCGTGCCCCATTTCCTGGTGCCTGTGCCCTCACGACTCTGGCTCCCCAAAGCCAGAGACCTCACCCCATACGAGGACTTGTGGATGGGGAAGTCGAGGCTCAGAGACTCATGCAGAGGTAAATGCAAGGACCCAGAGCCATTTCCCCACCTTCCCCTTGGGCCAGGCTCACCTTCCCCAGGGTCCCTTCCAGGGTGTGTGCAGAGCCTGCCTGCGGTCTGTGTGCACATCCTTGGAGTAGACAGGACGATGGGCGTGAGTGTGCTGAGAGCCGTCTGTGTGTCAGAGCAGGGCTCGCTGAGACTCTGGGGAGGCTGTTCTCTACGTCCCCGTGAACGTGTGTCTGAGTCGCCTGTGAACACATGTGTCCAAAGCGGTGGGTCTGCACGTGACTTGCAGGGGCATAGTCGTGCGTACGTGTGTATATGTGTGTGCATTTGTGAGCACATGTGCACCCAGGTCTATCGTTTCTTATTTCTATTTAATAAATGCTTTTTTAGCACTTTCTACCTGCCAGACCCTGTCCTAAGCACTTTACCGTATTAACTAGTTTAATCTTTCCAACAATCCTCTAAAAGAGGTTTTGTTACTGTTCCCACTTTTAAAGTAATCTGAAGCCCACGATCAATACGACCATTTCTTATTGCATTGCCAATCTAGGGCCAAGCCCTGTGTCTCCAAGGGGAGGGGGTAATGGGTCCCCAGGGCCCCACACTGCTTTCTGGGGAAGCTGAGGCACGCGCAGAGAATTTGCCTGGCTTAGCCCTGACTCAGGTCTGAGGACAGGGCAGGAGGAGGGATGCCATGGCTGGGTCTGCCCTGAGACCTTGTTGGGACATCAGTGGCTGGACACTCAGGCCGTGCACACACTGGGTTTCGGGCTAGAAGATGTGGCCCAAGGATCACCCAATACCCTGTAGGCCCCCTGGGCTCAGCTGGAGCCAGTGAGAGACTGAGAGCCCGCCAGCTTCCTCTTTTGAACCCAGGGGCTGCCGTTCCCACCCAGACCTGTGTTGATGCCGATAGCCGATAGCCCCTGTCACCAAACCTGTATGCTGCCTGCCCAGCTAGTCCCAAGAGCAGGCTCACGCCTCCAAGGACCTCAGGGTTCGGGGACCAAAAAGCATCCCGCTGGGAGGATATTAGCTGTGGTCAGACTCAGCTAGCTGGTTCATCGTGTCCTTACAGGGAATAGCAGCTGTGAGCTGGGGGTCAGGTGGGGTGAATTTTGGAGGAGGGCATGGGCCCACAGATTGTGAGTAGGGGGCAAAGGGGTGGTCTTATCCTTGGGGGTGCCTCATCCGAAGGACGCCCTCAGCATACACAAGTGGAGGAGAAACGGCAGTGGGAGAGGCAGCAGGTCAGCATGGGGGGCAGGCTTTGAGCATAGAGGTGTCACGTCGGGGTCAGACACAGAAGGGACTGTCTTGGCTGGGCATGTAGGGGACCCCACCCCTGCGCCAGGGCCAGCGTGGCCACAGACCCTCCTTTAAAGAGCAGAAAGAACCACCATGTATTAAACAATGACTGTCCTCCCATTCTGAGCCAGAAACCGTCACCAGTATTTCCTCAGTCTGTCCTTTCACCCGCCCGTTTTATGGGAAAGGGCCCCGAGGTTCACCCAGTGTCTGTGGCAGGGATGGGACTTGAACCCCAGTGTTCAGACTCTCACACTGAGCTGCTTCCTCCAAAGCGAGGTGAGGGATCGAGGTGAGGGATCGTGCTGGCTGGAGATCTCCATGTCCCACTGTGGGGTTTTTTACATATTTCTTCCTTTTCTTTTTTTTTCTTTGTTTCGTTGTTTCTTTCTTTCATAAAATCCTTCTGTTATTTTACTTTTATTTTCTTTTGTTTAATCAAACTAATACTTGCACATGCTCTTCCTCATCGAAGAGTCACATAATACAGATTAAACAGAATTCATCCTTGATGACTCCCAAGTCCCAGTGTTCCTCTAGGGAAAACCATTTTTAACAGTCTGGGTGGGGATATCCTCCCAGACCTTTTTCTGTTTATTTCCAAAAGATACCAAATCTTCCAAAAGATTTTTGCGTCCATCTAAAGCAGACAGTTTTTTCTGTGGTTTTCTGCGTGTTGTTAAATGTATGGTGTCTGTTTTGTAGGTAAGGCTCTGCCGTGTGCTTTTTTTTTTTTTTTTTTTTTTTTACTTAAAGGTGTGTCTTAGAGATGTTCTTGTCAGTAAATAGAAATCTGATTTTTTTAATGGTGCACAGTATTCCAAAATCTGGGATTCATTGAGCAGTCCCTAGAAATGTACATTTAGAGCTTTCCTGCATCTTTTGTGTGCATGCATGTGATTCCAGACGATGGCGGGGAAGCTCGTTGAAATGCCGTCTGTGCCCCCGTGTGACCATTTCCCTGTAGGGTATTTCTAGATTTTGTCATTGCCGGGTCTGAGCACGTCAAGTTTCTCGATTGTATTAGGCACGGCCACACTGCCCTCTAGAAAGCCTGTGCCGGTTACTCCTCACAGGACCCGTAGTGACCAGGAGGGTTTCTCCTCCAGCACCCTCGGTCTCGTAGGGTAGTAGGAGGCTTTGCAGCTCTGCCATTCAGATAGGCGAAAAATGGTGTCTCTTGCCATTTTAATTTGCCAATTACCGGTGAGCTTTTGGACTTTACATTGGCCTATTGTCCCTCTTCTAAGAGCTTGCACGAGCCATTACTCATCTTTCTATGGGTTATTTGTCTTTTCTTGCATTGATTTGTTGAAGCTTTTTATATCACCTGCCCTTAAACACCCCCCACCACCACCACACACACCCCAGCTCTGGGAACGGCCTGTGGACAGAGCAGGAGGAGGGGGGCCGAGCCCTCCCAGGAACTTGGGTTTTCTTCGGAATGTTTTAATGAGGCGTCAAGCGGCCTCCCCTAGATTCCTGTTGTGGGCCTTCTGGGGACACTCCCTGGTCCAGCCACCACATCAGGAAGGCAGCTCTTTCAGAGAGAGAGTCCCTAGGAAAAAGAAAGGGTGGGCTGGGGGGTTTGCAGACCCCCAGAGTTGTCTGCAAAATACAGTATGACTGGGAGAGAGTGCAGGGTTTCGCTCAGGTTCGCAAAGACGTGGGAAACCACCAAACCCTAAGGAACCCCAACTCTGGGACCGGCCTTGTGCGGAGGTGAGACCTGGTGGGATCCTATTCTGCTGACAAGGCATTCGGTTAGGTTAGGCCGTACTATCCTTCCGGGCCTTGGTCCTGCCGGCCAGGTAGAGGCCGCCTGTGAAGGTCCACAGGGTCCAGCAGCCAACTCCGCCATCTCGGGCTCCATCCCACCGCCTGCCCTGAAGGCGTCCACGCTGGCCAGGATGAGAGGCGTCACAGTGCCTCCCCCCGGCCCCTCCCAGCCCTGAACACAGGCAGCCTGTTCAGGAAGGCCTGGAGAGGGGGAGGAAAAGTCAGCACTTGTCAGCGGTGGCGGGGCAGGAGTGTCCCCGGCAGGGAGCCCGTCCCAGCCTGCTCGGGCCAGCCGGACAGACAGAGGGCAGCAAGGGGCGGGGAGCAGTCCCTAGCCAGCTGGCACAGGAGACATCGAGGGGTGCCAGCACAGGTCCCAGTAGTGGATCCGGGAGAAGAGGTGCAGGAAGGCCAGGAGGTCACTAGGGGGTCCCCTGTGAGCCGAGGTTTTCTCCTTTTGCCTTTTCTGGAGGTACAGCTCCCCTCGCTGCTGACCCCAGGGAGCCACTGTCCTCTGCCCCGTCAGAGCTGAGCACCAGATGCCATCACCGACACCATCGCCACGCGATCCCCCCTCTGTCTGCCCCCACCCCGACTTCCCTTGTGGAGGCTGCCTCAGAGGCTCTGCTGGGAGGCGCTTGCTTGATGCCGCGGAAGGTACCGTTCGGAAGGGCTCTGGACCGCTGACACTGAGGCTGGCACACCAGGGCGTCCCTGGGGCTGCATCCTTCCTCCAGGGCTGCTGCTTCTCTTTAACTGTGACTCGGAGACTCAGTGTCCCCATTTGTTAGATGGGGATGTGCTCGAAGGTCAAGGAGATGGGGATAAAGCACCCGGTCGATGGCTGGTGCCAACAGGCAGGAGGGCTGGATGGACACCAGACAGGTCTGTTTTCTCTAGAGGTGAGCGGGAAGCCCACAGCCGCCTTCCCCCAGGGGGCCAGGTGGAACCGGGGCAGAGGGATGGATGAGATGACCCAAGAGGGCATCTCAAGGCTAATGGCATCCAGGGGAAGAAGCCCCTTTCCCAAAGACAGAGGTATCCGCTGCTGAAGAATTAGCCCTTGTATTTCCTTCTTAGTTTTGCCTGGAGGAGAATGTGGGCATGTCTGGGATCACAGACAGCAAATGTGTGGAATTTGGCGCTTTGGAGAGAAACTAAGAGGAGCGGCCCTCCTTTGGTCAGTGGCATGGAACTGGCTTTCTCCACCACCTGTCACCGTCACACCTCCATCACCATCGGCAGCCTCACTGCTGCCTCCTCCCTGTCCTTGCCTCCACACCCACTGCCACCACCGCTCCCGCCCCCAACTCCGACACTGTCCTCAGTGGGGCTCCCTGCAAGCTGAGGTCGAAGGAGCTTCTTGTCCCCCGGGGGAAGGGTAGGGAGCAGATGGCTTTTCTCTTCATCTGGGCTTCTGAATTTAGGAAATGAGAAACACATCCGGGCCTCTTGACCACACAGTACTCTCTCCCTGGGACAGCAGCTTCTGTTTGTAAATAACAGACAGGCTTCCAGCCTTCACATGCACCCTTCCTGGAGCCCCCCAGATACCTGCTCATTGCTCCCAGGCTGCCCCTGTCCCTATTCCCCCGGCTCAGGGCTGAGGTCAGGGCATCACCCCCTGCATGTTCAGAGGAAGGCTCTGGGTTGGGGGGGGGTTCAACACGGGGAGTGTGCTCCAGCGAGGGACACTGGAGCTGAGCCCTAACCCAAGACCGTAAGAGGGAGGTAGGGGGGGATTCGGCACACCTGGTGGCAGGGCTGGGTGGCCCCATCAGTGGTGGGTGACCCCGGGCCATGATCCAGCCCTGGGTCCCTCAGCCCTGGCCCCTGAAACCCAAGATCTGCAGAGTCTCTAGACCTAAACTGATACAGGCCTGAGTCCTTCACACCAGGAGCTGGGCCAGAAAGACCTGAACTCTGCCAAGAAAGCGGAAGAGGGGCAAGGTGGGGAGAGGGAGCAGCAGACAGTCACCAGGCCAGGAGGGCAATCAGAGCTGCCTGCACTTTCCCCTTCACCCCCAGGATATAAGGCCTCCTCGGTCAGGGCAGAGGCAGATGAAGGGCCCTCTCGCCCCCAAGCCCAGGGGGCCTGGCAGTGACCTAACTCCGAGTCCAGGTTGGATCACCCCAAAAGCTCATTAGGCACACTTCCCCCAGTAAGCCCTCCTATACTCCCTGCTCCCCACCCTCCTGGAGTCCCACCTCCCAGCCAGCCCTCACTGTGGCCCCCTGGACGTAGTCATCTACCCAATCTCCCCCTGCCACTCTAGGTCCCCAGCCTGGGGCCACCCTCAGTGCCCAGCAGCAGGGGTGCCCATAGCCAGAGTAGGAGAGCCATGATTTGCTGCTGCTGCCACCCTAACAGAAGCAAGCATAGCCACCAGCTTTGCCCCACCCCCACCCATGCCAGGTTCTCCTGAGTCCTCTCCAACAGCCCTATGATCACCTGGATCGCAAGGGTTAAGCAGCTTTCCTAGACACAAAGCCAGTCAGCAGTGGAGGTGGGACTCAAGCTCCAGTGCTGGCCAGCAGAATCTCTTTGGATGAGGAGAGGGTGCAGCCGGAGGGAGGGGCGAACGGGGGCATGGCAGGCAGGGGAGCTGTGGGAATGAGCTTGGTGCGCCCCTGCCCTCCTTTCCTTGGGTAAGTGCTTCCTGGACTCTGGCTCGGATTCCTCTTGCTGTAGTGGCAGCTGTGCCATCATTGGTGGACAGAGAAATGGGTTCTACAAGTTCAGGGAGGCCAGAGGGGGGCCACCATCCCTGTGGATGAATGGAGGCTTTGGGGTTTGGAGGTGGCTGGGGGCACATCAGTTCCCTTCTCCTGGGCATTCCCAGCGCCACCATGGAAACCCGACTCCAGAGAAGAGGGGGTGCCTCCTCTTGGCCACAGAGGGGGGAAAGCCAACAGCAATAGGTGGAGGTTGAGCAGATGCC
>NC_048221.1:15983020-15990402 GCF_002007445.2 Ailuropoda melanoleuca
AGAGGGGGTGCCTCCTCTTGGCCACAGAGGGGGGAAAGCCAACAGCAATAGGTGGAGGTTGAGCAGATGCCTCGGTCCTGTGGGAGAGTGAGTGTTCGTTCCTGGTCATCACCCAGCTAGCACACCTGTCCATCTGTCAGTCTGCCACATGGGCCGTTTTCAACGCATGACTGCCTGCCTTCAGTCACACTGGTGTGTCAGTCTTTGGGGACTGGCAGAATCCTCAGTCACTCAAGAGCTTTCCATCACCTGGAAAAAACACACTACACTATCTGTTTCTTTTGAGAGAGATGGAGCTGCACAGAAGAAGGGGTGGGGACAGGAGTGTGGTGAAGGAGTAAGGATAAGACGATGGCAGAGGTGGTAGGGACAGTGGTTATGGGGCTGGTGGCGATAATGGTGATGGCCGTGATGGTGTTAATGTTGCCTTTGGTGGTGATGGTGATAGTGGTGATGCAGGTGGTGGTAATACCGGTGGTAGTGGTGTTGGTCGTGGTGGGAATAGCACTGGTGGTGGTGGTTATACTGCTGGTATAGTAGTCAGTGCTCATGGTGGTGATGGTGCTGGCAGATGGTGATGGTTGTGTCTGGTGGTGTCGGTCAAGGTGATGACGGTTGGTGATGGTGGTGGTGGTTATTGATGGAGGTGCTAGTCGAAATGATGGAAATGGTAGCTAAGGGGCTGATAATGGGTCAGGGTGAGCAGGGCGGCTACGCAGGGATCAGACTCCTCAGCAGCCTGGATCCCCAATGCCAGAGGCACAAAGAGAACTTCCGGTTAATCTTGGAGCCCCTTGGATTAGGGCAGGTCCAGTTGTCAACCCTTGAGCCCCATCCTTCAAGGCTACTTCTGCCCCAGTAGGCTGTAGCTGGGGGAGGTGGGGGCAAAGCCCGGAGAGAGGAGCGAGCACATGGGAATCTGCTCCAGCCCTTCCTGGGGGGTCCATGGGCCTTGATCCAGCTGAGATCTCAGGGTCCAACTCAGACTCCAGGGACACACAGAAGCACAGACACCCANCGAGCCCCATCCTTCAAGGTTACTTCTGCCCCAGTTGGCTGTAGCTGGGGGAGGTGGGGGCAAAGCCCGGAGAGAGGAGCGAGCACATGGGAATCTGCTCCAGCCCTTCCTGGGGGGTCCATGGGCCTTGATCCAGCTGAGATCTCAGGGTCCAACTCAGACTCCAGGGACACACAGAAGCACAGACACCCAACAGACACTCCTGCTAAGGAACAGCTGCATGACACAGTGGCAGACGCGCAGACACGGACCTTTGCGCAGAAACGCACGTACACACTCATGTGCCAGACACCTGAGGCTCACGTCCCAGATGTGCATGCTGGACAGTCCCCAGGGGAGAATGCACAAACAGGGGCCCCCTGGAGTGAACCACCCGCCAAACCGAGAGCGCCGGCTGCCAGACGACCGCGCCTCCGCGCACGCGCAAAGACGCGCACGCGCCTCCGCTAAGTGAAACCAGCGGAACCCCAGCCCGGCCGAGCCAATTGGAGACTCCTTGGCCCTAGAAGCCCTCGCTGCTGCCACTGAGAGACGCGGTCAATTAACTTCACCCTGCAGCCAGGCTCCCTGACCCACCCCGCCCGGCCAGCCCGCCCCTTCCCCAGCCCGCCTCCTTCCTTCCCTGCCTCCCCCTGGCTCTCTGCCCTGCAACGCTCCAGTCAGACAGGAGACCGGCCCTGGGATGTCGGATGGGGAGGCAGCTCCGCCTGTTGAGGGTCTGAGGGGGGCCAGGCTCTGCCCTGTGGAATCTGAGGGGACACAGCCCTGCTCTGAGACGGAGGGGGTCTAAGGGGACAGACATGTGCCAGGCCCAGGTGTCTGAGGGGACTCGGCCCCACTGAAGGGGGAGGGGTATGTGAGGGATGTATTAACCTCCGTGGGTCCCACTCATGGAAGTAGCTAGGCTTGGTCACACTGAGCTGTCCCCAGGGCAGGATGCTGCCGTTCCTCTGACCCACCTTGAACTCTTAAGTCAGGGGAACACAGGTTCAGGGTGAGACCCCCTCTCCTCCTCCCCGCCCCCATGTCCATGATGTTCTTGTTCTCTTCCTCAAAATGATGCCAATGTATCCCAGTGGGTGGCAGCCAGGGCCGGGGTTGTGCAGGTTGGAAGGAAGAGAAGGAAGCACGTTCCAGAGGGAACAGCAGGAGCAAAATTGCCTGTCAGCATCGTCAGAACACAGAGTCTGCTTGGGGGGAAGGAGCTTCCAGATAAGCAGTGGGATGTAGGTGACTCCCACTCACAGTGCACAGGAGTGCCCGCCCAGCCAGACCACTGGCCAGCAATTCCTCTGACCTCTAGCTCTTGGGACCGCAAGGGTGGGAGCAGCTGAGGCACTCACCATTTACTGGGGAAAGCAGTGACTGGGGAGAGGGCCAGGATGGAAATTGGTGACTCCAAAGGTCCCCCAGGGCACTAGGGCTTGAAAGAATCCAGGCCTGGTTTATTTCCCCGGAGTTCACCACTCCTTATCCACCCCCTCTCCCCACCAGGTCCCCAACAGACAGGATCCTGTGAGGATCCATCCTGGGACATTCCATCCCTTTCCCATATACCCTTGGGGAACAGACTGAACAGAGAATATCAGTGGCTGCAGCCCGCAGGGTTACTAGCGGACAGGCAGGGGACGTCCCCCGTCCCTCTTTTATCCTTCGGGTGGGACAGTCTCTGCCCTTTGGAGCCTCAGCTTCCCATCTGTAAAATGGGAGCTACATAAGGCAAAGTTCCCAAATTCTAGACTCAGAGCCTTTGGAAAGGGGGGAATCCGTTAGGGAGGTTGGGATGGTCGTGGGACCTGCCAGTGCGCTGGAAAGGCCTACCTGCAGTCTGACGTTCAACTTGGTAGGTGGATGCAGATGACGTCATGACCAAAGAGGAGCAGATCTTCCTGCTGCACCGCGCCCAGGCCCAATGCCAGAAGCGGCTCAAAGAAGTCCTGCAGAGGCCAGGTGGGGGCGGAGCCGGGTGGGGCGGGGCCAAAGAAGGAGGGTCTGGGGGCCAGGTCCAGAGAGGGAGGGAGGGGCCCAATGAAAGTGAGAGCCTAGGATGCAGAACCAAGCGGCATCAGGAGAGGGGGCTCCCGGTTAAAAGGGGGGTCAGGTGTGATCAAAGTGAGCAGGCTGAAATGCAGAGCCTTCCCTCCCAGGGTAGGATCAGGGCAGTGCGAAGGCAGCCACAGTCCGAATCATCCCCAGCGGGCTTGGATCTGGCAAGGCACACCAGGATTAGGAGCTCTGAGTAGGGTGCCAAACCCCACTGGGGTGTACTGGGACAGCTTCCTGGAGGAGGAGGTATCCAAGGCAGGTCCAAAAGAATAAGTAGGTCTTTGAAGAAGGCCACCTGGTCAGAGGACAAGGCTGAGGTGTCCAGGGTCAGAATCAAGGATCCATGGGACTAGATGGGGAGGAGGATAGAGGGGTCAGGTTGGGTATCTATGACTCTGAGTCATGGTCACTGTCCGGGAGAGGGTGTTTGACCAGGGGTCAGGAGGGCTTCTGCACACCAGCATAGCGTCTTCAGGGACCCCTGCCAAGGCCAAGGCGGGAGGGGCCCTCACCTGCCTCCCCAGCTCCTGCCCCATCTCCAGCTGGTCTCTTCCCTGAGTCCACTTCCTGGAAGCGGAGATGGGAGCTCATTAGCATCCATCCAGGCCTCTGCCGCCTGTCTGATTAATCTCATCAACCTGGAAGAGGCCCAGGCCCCGCCTGACTGGCCAGGAGACCAGCTTCCTGTCTGGAGCTGGCCCCTAGACTGCCGGGGACACAAGGGCACACAGTGACACACTCCATAGCACACGGACTGTGCTCATAGTCACAGGCATTCACATGGTCTCTGCAGTCCCAGCCCTGTCCACACTGGCCTCGCTGGTGGCTCTGTGGTTGCCTGCCCCAGTCACATCAGGGTCTGGGGGTCAGATGGGGCCCCACACCCTGGGTCCTGAACCCAGCGCTCTTGCTAGTTGTGGAAGCCCGGAGGCACCTTCCCTCCCTCCCCATGCCATGTCCTGACGGAGCCCCTCTCTTCCAGCTCCACCCCGTCGTCCTCCTTCTGCTGTCCCTCCTAACACTCCGGGATCAGGCAGGATTACAGCCATTCCAGCCCATTCGAGGTGTTTGCACTCAGCCTTGCGTTACTGCCACAAACCCTGACCTGGGAGGGCGGGGGGCCCTGCTCGGGCTGTAACTGAAGGGACACAAGTCAGATAATGAGGGAGACTTTTCAGCGAGGTGGAGAGACCTCGAACAGCTCTCTAATGGAGAGAAAGGCCAGCCCAACTCAGACAGCCTCCAGGGTCCTTCTGTGGACTCTGGGAACTCCTAGCTCAAGTATCCGAGGGCAGGGGACGGGTAGGTAGACTCGCTTCAACACTGCACACTCTTCCTCAAGTTGTCCACACCGCCAGCTTCCTGAGCTACACCGTGCCCTGGCCCGCCTTCATTTTCACTGTTTAACCTCTGTGGACAGCACCCCTTCTGTCCACTTTTGTCCTGCGCCCCCTGGCGGGGCCCTGTCCTCCTGCATGGGCTCTGGCTCCCGCTCCTGGGTCAGAGGACATTGCTTCTGCCCGTGTCTTGCCCACACTTACCGCTCAGCCCACTGGTTGATCCCACGCCCGCCTGGTGTGCGCTCCCATTTGAACCTCCTGTTGACAGTCTCCATGCTCTCTGCTTAATTCTGCACCCGATGAGCGCTTTACAGTTTGTAAAGCACTTTCTCGCTTGTTACCTCAGCTCTCGCAACAGCCTGGGCTGTCAGCAGGGCAGGCATCAACCCCCACCGTACAAAGGGGGTGCCTCGGAGGTAGGAGGGTGCCCTAGGTCTCCTGCCATAGCACAGTTGACAGCCATAACTGCCCTGGTTTCTCCAGCTGACATAATGGAATCAGACAAAGGATGGGCATCTGCGTCCACATCAGGGAAGCCTAAGAAAGAGAAGGCATCTGGGAAGCTCTACCCGGAGTCTGAGGAGGACAAGGAGGCACCCACTGGCAGCAGGCACCGAGGTACGTCTGTGCCTCTGAGCATCCATCCCAGACGGGCTGGGACCCACCCACCTCACTGCTCTACCCCCTTTCTGTGCACTCATGCTCTCCAGCTCTTGTGGACAGGAAGAGGCTGTGACCACCTCCCCAGGAAAGCAGGGGAGGGGCTGGGAGGACACAGAGCCCAGAAGGTATCATGCGCAGGGGGCTGGTAGCTGGATGGGGCTGGACCCCCAGGAGATCTGGGCAGAGCACTTGCCCTGCACTACCCCAGGGGTGGACCCAGGGCTCTGGCCCTTCCCATGGAGAGAGATGACAGAGAACCTGGGAGACAGAGGGGCAGGGAGAGATACAAAGAGAGGGAGAGACAGAGGGGACCAGGAGGCATAAACTGGGACTGGGACTCAGTGTGTCAGAGGAGGGTGCACCCAAACACATAGTGTGGTGGGCCATAGACACAGAGCAGGGGAGGAGGGTGGCTGTGGAGCAGCAGGGCTGAGACAGTGGGATGAGGAGGGGAGAAGAAAACAGAGGGAGGGAGATGCAGGGCTGTGTTGTCCCTCAGGAAGGTAAGGAGAGACAAACGCAGAGCCCAGGCTGCAGCCACAGGGCCGGTTTGAACCGGCTGGGTGGGCAGCAGATTCCAGATGGGCCACATCTGGGAGGCTGTGGTCACCCTGTGGCTCCCCAGGGACCAGAGGGAATTGTGGGCCTAGCCAGGCGGGGCTGGGAATATGGTGCCCAGGACAGAGAGCCTTTCACCAAGCTGGGGTGGGTCCAGCCATCAAGGCAGCCTTCCAGGATGGCTGAAGAGTCCTGTGGTTGGAGCCTTACAGGGGGAAAGAAGGGAGTTGGGTGGGTGGTAAGCAGAAGATTCAGAGTCTGGGGACCCTCCAAGGTCACTTAGTATCTCTACTGTGAGGCTGGAGACCCAAAGAGGATATGTCACCCTGTCTTTGAACCCCACAATTAGCACTTAGATTTGGGGAATTATACCTCCCCCTACGAGTGGTCATTGGAGTCTCATAGCAGGTGCGTAGGGTGGTCTGGGATGGTGGTGGAAGCACGGGCTGATCCAGTCAATCCCAGATACCCAGTGAGGAACCTGTACCGCAAAGAGGGGGGACACCTGCGTGAGGTCAGCAGCTCTTCGGGAGTCCAGCTGGGACTGGAAGCTAGACCTCCTGCCTCCTGCCCGTGGATCCTGGGCAAGGGTCACATGGAAAGCATTCTCAGCTAAGGGAGTTAGTCTGGGCATTTGCCCTTCTCCAGGGACACCTAGAGGTGAGACCGAGGGCAGAGGAAAAAGAGAGAGGCCTGGCCAGGGACTGAGTACCTGAGGAGGGCAGGGCCCTAGGCTGTATGACCTCGGCAAATCACTTGCCTCTCTTGGCCTCCACCAGCCAATCTAGAAAATAGGGCCAGTGCCAGTGCCCACATATAGGGGCTGTGGGTGAATTCTGTGAGGCCAGGGATGCAACTCTATGCAGGACACAGTGGGTAGTAAGGCTCCATACATTCTCCCCAGACTCCCCAGGCCTGAGTTCTCCAGTCCTGGGGCACACCTGTCCCTGAGGGAGCCAGCGACCACAGGTGTGTTCATTCTTCTGGGTCACTAACCATGGACTTGACTGGTGTCCCCCACCTTGTCTGTCTGTCTCTGTGGGCACAGGGCGCCCCTGCCTGCCCGAGTGGGACCACATCCTTTGCTGGCCGCTGGGGGCACCAGGTGAGGTGGTGGCCGTGCCCTGTCCCGACTACATTTATGACTTCAATCACAAAGGTAAGGCAGGCTGGAGTAGGGTGGGGACCACGGGGGTGCCAGGACTTGGAGCTCAGGGCTCCAGACCTCTCCGCCTGCCCTGACCTTCCCCGTGGACCTGCAGGCCATGCCTACCGACGCTGTGACCACAATGGCAGCTGGGAACTGGTGCCTGGGCACAACCGGACATGGGCCAACTACAGCGAGTGTGTCAAGTTCCTGACCAATGAGACTCGTGAGCGGGTGCGAGCTTTCCCCCTCCCCAAGCCCGGTCTGGAGAAAGTCACCCCCACCCCATTGGTGACCCCTCAGCTAGGCCTGCCGCCTCCGGCAACCTTAAGCTGGCCTCTGACCCTTCACCTGAGTCCCAGGGCTCTGACGGTGTGTCCCCACCGGCACAGGAGGTGTTCGACCGCCTGGGCATGATCTACACCGTGGGCTACTCCGTGTCGCTGGCCTCCCTCACCGTGGCCGTGCTCATCCTGGCCTACTTCAGGTGGGCGGGGCCGGGGGCGGGGCCGACGCAGGGGGCCTGCCCTCCCCTCAGCGCCGCCCTCCGCGGGGCCGGGCGTCCCTACCCCCCCACCCCGCCCCGCGCGCAGCCTGGCTTCCTGGCCCC